>NC_143264.1:55273794-55575717 GCF_984573655.1 Nuphar pumila | reverse complement strand
GGATTGTTGT
Organism: Nuphar pumila; assembly: GCF_984573655.1. Classification (NCBI taxonomy): domain Eukaryota; kingdom Viridiplantae; phylum Streptophyta; class Magnoliopsida; order Nymphaeales; family Nymphaeaceae; genus Nuphar; species Nuphar pumila. The sequence continues at coordinate 55,575,707 of NC_143264.1, read as the reverse complement.
ATGTGCATAATTGTTTGTAATTGAATATATGATATCCATTTTCGCCTTATTTTCTCATATTTTTCCCAATTTTTCCAAAATACCAAACAATTTTCCAAAATACCTCATTTTTCATCTTTTATGAAATATCTCCTTTTTCTCAAAAACCCTGGACGATTTTTCTAAATTATCCACCTTTTCCTTCAAAACTCCAGGAAATTTTCCATTCTTTCGTTCCTCTGGACTTCAAATTTCCATCTTTCATTTTATCCTGCCTGCAATTTTCAAAATTCTTGTATTTTTCCAAAGTCTAATTCCAGTCTTCTTGTCTTTCAGTCCAATGGCATCCAGCCAGCTCGATTCTGTTTTTCCTGAGGGTCACATCTCCTATGAGGTGCGGCAAAGTCTTCCTAAGCATCGATCTCTTAGCACTGGACCCTTCTTTCCCCGGTGGTACTATGTCTGGTTAAAAAACTTCTCTCGTATGTTTCCGGACCACTTGAGCGATTGCGGGTTGGAATTGGCATCTGCAGTGGGAAAGTTAACAGTCAACGTCAATCTGATTCATGCACTGGCAGAGCGGTGGAATCCGCGCACTTGCACGTTCTGGTTCCCGTGGGGCGAGATGACACTACTGATGGATGAATTTTCAGAGATTATGGGACTGCCTGAGCCAGCCGGTCAGCCTAGAGATCCGTTAGAGCAGCAGTTTTTGATCAATGTCAAGGGTCTGAACCCCAAAGATGCCGTAGCTCGCGTGACAGGGCGCAAGTCTTGGCCGCTGATTGAAGAAAATGGGAATGAGTACGTGAGTCTGATCGAGATCTACCGACAGTATGGAGAATTCGCAGAAGTCAGCTCGTTGTCCAGGACAGCTCGAGAGAGAATTCAGCATGCGATGGTTTTGTGTACTGTGGGACTTGCTTTCTTTCCAGATGGACAGAATTATGTGGATGTCAGAATAGTTCAACTTTTGAGAAGATGGGGAAGTCGACAGACCAGCCATCTCTCGATAGCTATGGCCGCGCTTGCTTTTCTATACAGAGGATTGACCCGCTTCACACTTGGAGAGTTCGTCTTAGTCGAGGGATGTACTTATGCTCTTCAATCTTGGTTCCTTCAGCATGTACCGACCAGAGCTAGTTCATTCAGATACAACGGTAAGGAGCTCCTTCCAGTTGCGCGGTACCGATTCCTGATCGACTATCTGCAGGAAGAAGAAGTGGTGTGGGACTATTTTGATCGAGAATTATCGCCTCCCAGATACACCTATGCATATGGCAAGAGATTCAAGTTGCTTGGTCCATTCTTCTGTGCTTACTATCATCCGGAGCGGTGTGTTCGACAGTTTTCTCAGAGACAGAAACACATAGAGATGCGACTGCTATCAGGAGTCGTGCCAGAGTTCGACCTTACATCAGCACAGTGGTCCGGAGCATACCATTCTGCCAGATATGGCTGGGACTCTTTTGTTACTCTTCCGCTTTTTCCTGGTCCTCGTGTCTCTGCTAGTTATAAAGAGTGGTGGCAAATTGTCTGTCCACCCCCTCTTTCTCAAGTTTATTATTGATGCAATCATGTTTTCTTTCAATAAATAAAAATCTTGCAAATTCTTCAATTTTTGGTTTGACGACCTCGCCTAGGTAACAAGGCTTAATTTTCAGTTGTTTATTTTCTTTGCAAAGGAATGACAACGCAATTGTCGTAATCCCAGCGACGACTCAATCCCTAGTAATGGGATATTCTTTCAAATTGTCTACCAAAATTCTCAGCGAATATTTTCTTCTAATCAAAATCTCTCTCAAAAGCCTAACCATCGATTTTGCTCTGCAGAGAGCATTTGTGACAGTCAATGGTTCAAACAAGGTCAGGGAAGAAGACTGCACCAGTCGAGGGAATCGCATATTCGACAGCTTCAGACGAAGAAATGGATTCCCCGCGCTCAGGCAAAAATCAGGGGCAACAGGTTGAGGATGACATTGATCCTCAAATGTATGCCATGTTTAAGAAGATGATGACTAAGATGCTGGCAGAACAAGCTGAAGCCAGTACAGAGAAAGCACAGGTGAAGCAAAAGACAAAAGGCCGGGCAGTCAAGAAAGCCTTGAAGATATCCAAGAAGCCTGCCCAGCATGTTGATGCAACTGATGAAGAGGAATCAGTGGAAGATTCAGATGAAGAGTTTGAGACCCATCAGGCATTCCGCAAGTCTACCCAGGGGCAGGGGTCAGCCCACAAATTCAAAGAGCAGTCTGTCAATGACTTTGACCAGCCGCAGTTCAAAGATGTGGTCAGAATGCTTCGAGACCTGCAGGCCCGCGACAAGGGCAAGAAAGTCTTCACCAGTGAAGACTTCTATGATGGTTTGGATGGGGACGACAATCTCGAGAATCTCCCCAGAAAGTTTATCAAATTCGATGGTTCTGGCGATCCTAAAGCTCATCTCGCCATGTTCTTCGCTGAATGCTCCAGATTCAAGCGAGACAACCATGCACTTTTCCTATGTTTCTCTCGCAGTCTGGAGGGAACCGCAGCTAAATGGTACTCGGAGCATGTAAATCCAATTGAGTTGAAAGAATTTGACAAAGTGGTAAACATGTTCATTGAGCGATTTCTCTTCAATGCTGAGGCACTTCCCACCCTCAGCCATCTTTGCGGCCTTAAACAGAGAGAAAATGAGAAGGCCAGAGATTTTATCCATCGATGGAGGTCAGCTTGCAACAAGATGAGGGACCCCATATCAGAGGGACATGCTTTGTCCCTAATTCTGAGTAACTTCTCACAGCCTCTAAGAGGTCTCATCTCTACTGCACCATCAAGGACATTCATTGAACTGACAGAGCGAGCCGAATGGCTCGAGTTGAGTATGGAAAATGGTTTCTATGAAGGTTTCACCTTTACTAAGAACAACGGCCAAACTGAGCAGAAGAAGAAGACTCACTTCACTCATTCTGTCAGAAATAATAATTGGAAACACCGTAAGGGGCAGAACAAAGATTTCTGTTATGGGGTAGGAAGTTCCAACAAGAACGATCAGAAAGGCAAGTCAGTCCCTCAATTCAATAAGCCACTTCAATTAGAACAGGGACCGAAGCCCCGAGAAAAAGTAAAGCATGAAGGGTGGAGTTATGACAGGAAATTCACTCCACTAGACCAATCCCTCGAGACTGTGCTCGAGTATATGTTGACCAAGGAGATGGTCAAACTGCCTAGGTTGGTTGATCCCCCTATTCCCATGGGGAAATTCAAAGATCAATTTTGTAAATTTCACAGAACAGTGGGGCACAATACTGAGAACTGCTTCGTTCTCAAGAATATTGTTCAGGATCTCATCGACAAGAATCTTCTGGTAGAGGGTGCCGAAGATGAAAATATGGATATTCTAAAGAAACCCTTTCCCCATCATTCTACGGCGGTCGTCTCTGAACAGCCTTTTCAGTCGCAGGAGCATATTAGGCCATGTCCTAAAAGGGATATGCAAGTCCAACATCAGGTCCTTGTGCTGCAGCAAGCTCAGTCCAAAGCTCAGAAAATGGATCTCATTGCAGCTTTTGGTAAAATGAAAGTATCTGATAAACCCGCTGGGGTATCTCCTGAGGTGGCTAAAAGAATGCCATGGCTCCCCAAGCACTTTATTAAGCCCGCTCCGGAGAAAGGTTAGACATCGGCACCAAAGCCGATTACTGCATTATCCCATGTCTCAATCTTGGATTTAGCCCAAGCTTTCGCCAAGCACCAGCAAGTGTTGAATGATCTGTTGCGGAAAATCAAAGTGAAACTGAGCATAACTCCTGAAGACATGGCCCAGATAGTCAATCAGGCCATGACAAATGCTCCAATCACTTTCTCAGATGAAGATCTTTCTAAGCCGCATGTGTTTCACAACAACGCTTTGTATGTTGTGATTCGAGCCAGAGGAATGACTGTTCCTCATGTGCTGATAGATGGAGGCAGCAGCCTCAATATATGCCCAGAAATGACAACCAAAGCTTTGGGCATTAGAGAAGAGGAATATATCCCGGACCCGATCACCATCTACGGGTTTGATAATCATGGCCAAACAGCTAAAGGGAAAATTTTCTTGGAAATTTTCATTGACTACTCGGTCCACTCTGTCCTCTTTCATGTGGTCAATGTACCCCCAACGTATAATCTGTTGTTGGGACGACCGTGGATTCACAACACGAACGCGGTGCCGTCTACTCTGCATCAGTGTGTCAAGTGGTCAAAAGGTGGAATGATCACAACAGTCTTGGGCGAGGATCCGGAGAAGAGGCTTGCACAACCCATGGTTCCTAGGCCCACTTTCACTACTGATATCCCTAGCATTAGGGGCATTGATGATGTGAGCTTTGAAGAAAATTCGGGAATACTGTAGACGGCTGAACAGCCAGCACATACAGTGGCCATGACTCGATGGAGAGGCCCACAGTTTTTCAAGATTGGAGGACGAATTGACTATAGTACATTCAAAGATCATCCACTGTTCTCCCAATTTATGAAGGCCAAAAAGGGATTTGATCTGTTAGTAAAGCATGGTTATCAGCCTTTTCAAGGCCTGGGAAAAAATGGGAATGGTCGTCTCGAGCCAGTAATTCCTCAGCACTATCCTCAGAGGGCCGGATTGGGCTTTAGTGGCAGAAGATCTCAGAAGGGCACTATCTTTATCAAAGGGACGCACTAAGGGCATCTGCTTGTCTTTTATTTCTATTCTTTTGTTTTCACATTTAGGATGATATCCCGTTTCATTTCAATCATTGTCCTCAATTCAATCTTTCAATAAAGTTGCAAATTTCCTTTGTCTATCTGGATGCCATTTGTCTCTTTACTTCTCGTTATCAAATCTTTGAAAATTTGCCATTATTCTTCTCTTTTATCTTTCAAATTATTTTCTTAACAAAAGTAATTTGTTTTATGATAGGAGATTTTCCTGAATCGATTTATTCTCCAATTTTCAGAATGTCTTCCCAATCTATCAAGAAGCTCGTTCTTAATCCAGAGGCCTTTTCAAAGCCAACAGTGATTCATCAGGTTAAAATAAGAGCAGAATGTAGTCAGATTACAAAGCAGTCAGAAGAACCTGCAGAATTTGATTCAGCTCTTCAAGAATTACCAGAATTTGCAGCAATTCAGAAACAAGATGAGCCATCATCCTTAGTTCAGGATCCGACTGAGAATATCAATATTGGATCAGAAGACGATCCTAAAATTCTCAAGATTGGCAGCAGTTTGAGCCCGGAAGAGAAAGAAAGGCTCACCCGTTTTCTCAAGCAACATGAAGAAGTGTTCGCGTGGACATATGAGGACATGCCAGGTCTAGATACCAAATTGGTTGAACATCGTCTCATCCTAAAACCAAATGTCAAGCCGGTTAAGCAGAAACTGAGAAAGATGGATCCTCGAGTGGAACAACAAGTTAAGGAAGGTCTAGAAGACCTACTCAAAGCAGGGTTCATTCGAACCATTGACTATCCAGATTGGCTAGCAAATATTGTTGTTGTTCCCAAGAAAAATGGTAAAGTTCGAATTTGCATCGACTTCAGAGATCTCAATAAAGCGACTCCTAAGGATGATTATCCACTTCCTAATATTGATCTTTTGATTGATAGCACAGTAGGTCACGCTATGTTCTCTTTTATGGATGGATATTCCGGATATAATCAGATCAAGTTGGCCGCTCGTGATCAGTCCAAGACATCTTTCACTACTCCTTGGGGCACTTTTTGTTATACAGTCATGCCATTTGGGCTTAAGAATGCTGGAGCCACTTATCAGCGTGCTATGGCCGTCATTTTCCATGATCAGATGCACAAAATCATGGATGCCTATGTCGATGATATTCTGGTAAAATCCAAAGAAGAAGAAGATCACATCAAAACTCTCAATCAAGTTTTCAAGCGGCTCATTCTTTACAAGCTAAGACTCAATCCACAAAAATGTGTGTTTGGAGTCGAATCTGGCAAATTGTTAGGCTTTCTAGTCAGCAAAAAGGGGATAGAAGTTGATCCCGCTAAGGCCAAAGCTATCATTGACATGTCTCCCCCGACTAATTTGAAAGAATTACGTAGCCTTCAGGGACGTATGCAATCAATTCGGCGATTCATATCCAATTTGGCCATGAGATGTGAGCCTTTCAATCATTTGCTCAGAAAAGGAGTGAAATTCGAATGGGGACCAGAGTGTCAGCAATCGTTCGAACGCATCAAGAAATATTTGCTCAATCCTCCTGTGTTAAAGCCGCCAGAATTAGGGAAACCCCTACTGCTATACATTTCAGTTAATCAAGTGGCTTGTGGCAGATTCTTGGCGCAATACGAAAAAGGCAGTCTGGTAGAGCATGCCATTTACTATGTGAGTAAAACCTTCATTGATTATGAGAAGAAATACTCTCAGATAGAGAAGACATGTCTAGCTCTGGTTTGGATGTGTCAGAAATTGAGACACTATCTGTTGACATCTGAAGTCAAGATCCTATCCAAATTAAATCCTCTCAAGTATATTCTAGAGCAACCCTTCCTCAGTGGACAGATTGCCAAATGGCAGGTTTTATTGATGCAATACGATTTGGAATATGTCTCTCAGCAATCTATCAAGGGCCAAGCAATTGCAGATCAATTAGCAGATTTTCCTTTAGCAGAAGATGTTAAAGTCGAGGATGATTTCCCCGATGAGCGGATCTGCAATATTCAACAATCCCCAATTTGGAATTTATTCTTTGACGGTTCCAAGAATATGGCAGGCATAGGAATCGGGATTCTGTTGATCACACCTGAGAAGGAGATGATCCCCTTTTCTCTCAAATTAGATTTTCAGTGCACTCATAATATGGCCGAGTATGAAGCTTTGATACAAGGTCTGAAAATTCTACGAGACTTCAATGTCAAAAGAGTGCATGCTTATGGCGACTCTTTGCTCATCGTCAATCAAGTCTTAGCTGAATGGCAAGTGAAGGATCAGAAGTTACTTCCTTATCAGAAGATCGTCTCAGCTCTTGTTAGCAATTTCGAAGAATTCCAACTTTTCCATGTCAAGAGAGACTTCAATCAAATTGCAGACAGTTTAGCCAATCTGGGATCCATCATGTCTTTTAGGAATGAAGAATCTTGTCGCTCCTTTGAAATTGGCAGACTTGATCAACCTGCTTTCGTCCCAGTAGAGCAGGTAAACCAGGCGGAGCAAAAGAAGAAGCCCTGGTATCATGACATCAAGAATTTCATTGAAACTGGCGAATTTCCTCCAGAACTCTCAAAGAAAGAGCGGCGAGCAATTCAGCGCATGTCTGCTCGATATTTTATTCTTGCTGACGTCCTTTATCGTCGTGGATTCAGCTCTGAATATTCCAGATGTTTGGACAAAGAAGAAGCCAAAGAAGTTGTGCAAGAAGCACATGAAGGTATCTGCGGTGGTCATGTTGGCTACCAAACTCTTGTCAAACAAATTATCCGAGCAGGTTATTACTGGAGAACTATGCAACAAGATTGTTATCGTTTTGTGAAAAAGTGTGTTCAATGCCAGATGCATGCACCTTCCATTCATGCGCCAGCGACATATTTGCAATCTGTCGTCTCGCCATGGCCATTTTCTATGTGGGCTTTTGATGTTGTTGGTCCCATTACTCCTTCTGCTTCAAATGGCCATAAATATTTTCTTGCTGCAACAGAATATTTTACTAAATGGGTAGAAGCAGTCACTTTATGCACAGTAGAAGGTCGGCATGTGGTCTCATTCATCCATAAGAATATCCTATGTCGTTTCGGCATACCACATGATATTGTGTCAGATAATGGCAGTCATTTCAAGAATGAGAGAATGAGGACTTTCTGTTTGAAGTTCAAAATTCATCATCATTTCTCCGCTCCTTATTATCCTCAAGGAAATGGCCAAGCAGAGGCCACCAATAAGATTTTGATTCGAATCCTCGATCGAACTTTGGAAACAGGCCGTGACTGGCATGAGAAGATTCATGATGCATTGTGGGCGTATCGAACCACCATTCGAACTCCAACTAATGCTACTCCGTCAGAACTTGTCTACGGAACCGAAGTAGTATTGCCTCTACATGTTCAGAAACCTGCTCTGAAATTTGCATCACTTCTCGAATTACCTCTTGATCAGTATCAGCAACAGCAGCTAGTACAGCTTGATTTGCTAGATGAAAGAAGACTCAGAGCAGCAGAGCACGCTCAATCATATCGTCAGAGGATAGCCAGACAATATGCAAAATCAGTCATTGAAAGAAAATTTCGAGTCAATGATCTAGTGCTCAGATCAACGGTTTATCTCAAGCACCGCCTAGGTGGCAAGTGGTCACCAAATTGGGAAGGTCCCTATGTTGTCAAAGAGGCATTACCTCGTAATTCATATCGGCTCATAAATGCCGACGGAGTGGAATTACCAGATCCCATCAATGCTCGGCATTTGAAAAAATTCTATACTTAAACCATGTCTTATTCTTTGTAATTCCTCCAAAATTTGTTCAATAGTGATTAAATTCTCCTTTCCCAGTTATACTGGGGCATTTTTAAAATTTTATTTTTATCTACAAATATCCTGTATGCAGGCAGGATAAATAAATCTCTCATTTTGCACGCATGTGCATTCATTTATATCATTTTCATATTTGCATACATCTGCATTCATTGGCATGCATTTGCATCAAGTTCGCTACCCATTCAGGATAAGGGATAATCCTGAGACCCCGACAATCATTCTCGTTACAATTCCCAAATACTTTAAGAGCATAGGTCTCTTTTAAAAATTCAAATTTCAAATTAAAAACAAGGTATATTTTCAAAACTCAGTGCTTGAACTGGTACAATTTTGAAATCCAGTGCTCAAACTGGTACACTTCCAAAATCCAGTGCTCGAACTGATATATTTTTAAAATCCAATGTCTATGTTGACGTATTTTCAAAACCCCGTATTCATGCTGGTGTTCTTTCAAGATTGAGCACTTGTGTTAGTGTCTCACTGGTGGGTCGTATCAGTCAACCTCTCGGGTTCAGTCTTTGTGTTGATCATTCATCAAAGTTCAAATTTCAATTACCAATTCGGCCCTCGAGCCACCCAATTTCCAAATTTCCAATTTCGACCTCCGGGTCAACCAATTTTCAAATTCGATCTTCGGGTCACTCAATTTCCAATTTCGACCTTCGGGCCAATCAATTTCCAAAATTTCCAATTTCGATCTTCGGGTCAATCAATTTCCCAATTTCCAATTTTCAATTTTTAAATTCCAAATTTCCAATTTCGACTTTTGGGTCAACCAATTTTGACCTTCGAGTCAATCAATTTCCAGTTTCCAAATATCAATTTTCAAATTTCAAATTTCAAATTTCAAATTTCAAAATTTCAAATTTTCCAAATTCCAATTTCATACCAATTCCAATCATTTCCTCTTGCGAGAGACCCTTTGTACAGGGAGAGTTCAAGGGAGCTCGTTCTTTTCGCATGCTATCCTTTGTTCACCTAGCCCCTTTTCAGGGAGAGTTTGAAGGGACTTGTGTCTATGTGAACCGTTTGCAAAACAAATTTCCAATTTCATACAAGGAACCCTTAATTCAGGGAGAGCTTCGACGGAAGCTCGCTTTCCTTGTGACCGCAATTTCAAACTAGGCCATTTCATCATGAAGGACCCTCTTTTCAGGGAGAGTGTGATGGACTCGTTCCTTCATGACCAATTCACCGACCTCATCATTACCGGCCCCCTTTCCATAAGAGAAGCCTAATGTTAGGAAGTTTTGACGAAAGCTTAATTTCTCTTCGAAAGTTCGTTTTGCAAACACCTCCTCTTCAGGGAAGAGATGAGCAATTTCTATTTCCAATGTCTGAATCTTCTCCTTTGGGGAAAGGAGAAGAAAATTTTTGTCATGGATGTGTTACGTTGTGCTTCAAATACTCGCTTCCACAAAGGATTTCAAGAAAATCTTGCCAATTTGTCATTAAATATTTGTTGATTTCAAAATTGTTATTGCACAAAAACATTACCTCAGAATACCTTCAGTATTATTTCTGAAAGGTCAAAGCTTTCATGAAAAAGGATTCAAAATTCAAATTCTTTCTATTGGCCGACCAATAGGATGAAGAATAAATCCTCGATATGGCCAGCAAAAGGAAACTCAATGTTGTTACAAAGCCATAAGTGATCGGTATTGATCGCAGTTAATGGCACATTTTTAAAGATCATTCTTGGAAAATAAAGCAGTCGAAATATCCTGGGTGGTACAGAAAAATCCATTAAATCCCTATATCTCCTCAATCACCTAAGCTGCAATTAAATATCTGCAAAAGGGATCTCTCAATTGTCGTCAAGATGAAGGCGAATTAGGCGAGTAGACCCCCGAGGCCAAAGAAAATTTGAATCATCTCCAAGATGACGGAGTTTGTGACGGATCCTTCCAGGGAAAGTTTAGAGCACTGTCAAGATGAAGGCGACTGCGATGAGCCTCCCGACAAACCCTAAAAGATATTTAATTTCCGCTATCATCAAGAGATTTCCAACCAATGAGCCAATAACCGTCGATATAATCCCTGAGAGAAAAAGAAGGATCGAAACATCTCCAAGATGAAGGAGTTTGTGACGTACCCTTCCAAAAAAAGAGAGAGAGAGAAAAGTCAGGACATCTCCAAAATGAAGGATGATGTAATAAAATCCCCAAAAGCCTAAGAGAGCTCTAATTCTGCAAAAAAAAAAAAAAAGTGGGCAGAAAGATCATCATGAGAAAAGAATCCCAGGATATCAGACTGCCGAATCTGTCAAGAATCTTCTTTAAGATTTGTGAAATTCTATTATCAATATTCCTTCACCAATTGCTTTCACAATATCAAGAATACTCTCTTTTCTGCTCATATCAGGGAAATTGATAGCTTCCTTGAAAGAAAGCCAATTGCAAGCAATTTGAATTCGAATCTTGATTTTACGAAGTTAAGCCCAATCGGAGATAATACTTCAGGTAGAAAAGAGGGAATATTTTCAAAGCAATGTGCATCACTTTCAATTATTTCGAATCAACAATAATTTTCAACATTTTGACAATATTTTCTAGCTATCCTGGCGTGAAGCGAGAGCTTGAGGTTCATCTTTGGCGCATCCTGACATCAGTTGTTATCCCTTTTAAGGACTTGATAATGGGAGTTTTCAAGATTCCTTCCCTTCTGTTGGTATAATCTGAGCGCATGGGCTCTCAGATTCGCACACTTCCCTGTGTCCCCACTGTCCCACCATAGACAGTCCAATTTCGGCTTGAGGTTAAGCCACCAATTCCAGCAAAAGGTCACCAATTTCAAAAGTTATTTAGTCTCAGCAATGAGGCGCCCAAAATCAAACCCCTTTTCAAGCTTTAGGGACCGCAATTTCATCCTTTTGCAAAACCCCTATCGGATTCATTGTGCGGAAATCCGAAGGTTCCATCATGGTTTCTTCCTTCGAGGATTCTATTCATTTTCTGCCCAATCAGGATAAGGGTACAAACCTGAGCCTCCTTTGATGAGGTATTTCATTTTTCACCCAATCAGGATAAGGGTACAAACCTGAGCCTCCTTTGATGAGGTATTTCATTTCCCGGTCAGGTTAAGGGTTAAACCTGAGCCTCATTTTAATGAGGTATTTCGTTTCCCGATCAGGATAAGGGTACAAACCTGAGCCTCCTTTGATGAGGTATTTCATTTTCTGCCCAATCAGGATAAGGGTATAAACCTGAGCCTCCTTTAGATGAGGTATTTCATTTTCTTCCCAATCAGGATAAGGGTACAAACCTGAGCCTCCTTTAGATGAGGTATTTCATTTTCCCGCCCAATCAGGATAAGGGTATAAACCTGAGCCTCCTTTGATGAGGTATTTCATTTTCCGCCCAATCAGGATAAGGGTACAAACCTGAGCCTCCTTTGATGAGGTATTTCATTTCCCGCCCAATCAGGATAAGGGTACAAACCTGAGCCTCCTTTGATGAGGTATTTCATTTTCCGCCCAATTAGGATAAGGGTACAAACCTGAGCTTCATTCTGATGAGGTATTTCATTTCCCGATCAGGTTAAGGGTTAAACCTGAGCCTCATTTTGATGAGGTATTTCATTTCCCGGTCAGGTTAAGGGTTAAACCTGAGCTTCGTTTCTACACGAGGTATTTTCTGTCCCATACAGGTTAAGGGCAAAACCTAAATCTCACTTCTTTTGAAGTAAAATTTTATTCTTCATTCTTCATTTCATATCTACCATTTTCATCAGGGCTAATATTTTCATATCCAGTCAGATCCTTCTAACTGGGGCATTTTTATAGCCCAAATTTGGTGTATTTTTCTTTGCCACTAAGCTCGTCTTCAAGCCGGCTTAGTAGCAAAGAGGGGCATCTGTAAACACCCCAAATTTTCCACATCCATTCTCAAACAATCCTCCTCAGGCAGTGCCAACCTTGTCAGGTCAGTGTAGGAGTCAAACACTGAGTCAGTTTCAGAAAATCACCATTTTACCCATTTTCATTAGGAAAATTACCATTTTACCCCTAGGTCATCCCGAACCCCAGTCAGTCGGAGTCAACCAAGCTCATTGGTCAGTTCAAGACAGTTAGAATATCAGTCATTTCAAGCTCATTTGAAATCATAGTGAGAAAGCCATTTTCATTTCTGACCATTCCTGCCAAAATGGGATCATTTCTTCAGAAATGAGCTCATTTCTCACTCAAATCCAAACAAATTGTCTTTGAGTCAGTCATTCCCAGTCAGTCATGTTCCCCAGAGTCTAACTTGAGCTCACCAGGAGTTCAAGCGCTCCAATTTCAGTTCAAAACCATTTCTAAGTGTCCAGGAGCCCATTTCAGTCCATTTCAGCTCTTTTAGCTGAAATTGAGCCGAGTTTAGTCAATTAAGCTAGTGTTTGAGCTTCGATTTTTGTTCATGTCAGTATTATTGACCTTTTTTTTTAGCTCAAAGTCAGCTCAAGTTCGTAATTCACTTCACTCCAGCGACCATTCCATACCATTTCTCTAAAAATGGCAGCTTTTCTTGAAAATTCAGTTAGAAAGGTCAGTTGAGTCAGTGCCTGGTCAGTTCATTTGAGTTCTGAAACTCTAAAACCCAGCTCAATCTAGCTCATCTCAGTTCAATCCAGCTCGAACCCCAATTTTCAGTGTCACTCGGACCCAGTAGAGTACCAAAAACCATTTCTTGAGCTATTTTTGCAAATTTTATCAATTTTAATGCTTTTTAAACTAGTAAAAGTGTCAATCGGGGTCTCACATCCAAAATTCTTTATTCAGGGTTAGCATTTCGCATAGCATTTCATATCATTTCTCAGCATTTCATAACATTTCATAACATTTCATCACATTTCATTTCATTTTCGAAGTCCAGAACTCCAGTTCTATAAAATTCAATCCAGATTGAGTTTTAAAAGTTTTCAGAAATCAATTTCAAACCTTGGGTTTCCAAAATTGACATTTTTACCCCCGAGAGTCTAAATTTGGAAATATTTTCTCAAGAAAAACAATCTGGATTTCTTTCAAAATCAAATTTTCAAATTCTACACTGGATTTGCTTCGCAACGGGGTATTGAACTTCAAAATTCGAGCTCGTTTCAAAAACTGCCAAAAATAACTCGTTTTGTTTGGAAATTTTTTTTGAAAAGACTATTTTACCCCTTTAATCGTCAAAATGAATTTCAAAAGTGGAATTTGGACCCGCTCTGAGATGGCCCATCCATTTGCATTTTCTTGTTTTAATTTATAAGAAAAGAAAAAAAATTCTTTTTCTTTATTTTTTTGGTTTGTTTTATTTTATTTATTTTAATTTTTTTTTTAATTATTTTATTCTTCCTAAGGTGGGACCCACAAGGGGGTCACCCAAACCTCCAGCCCATTTCCTTTCTTTCTTCCTCCATTTTCTTTTTTTTTTATATATATTTTTTATTTTTATTTTCTTTTCTTCTCTTCTTTATTTCTTTTCTTTCTTTTTTTCTTCCTTTTTCTTTCTTTTTCTTTCTTTCTTTCCTCTCCAGCACACTCACGTAAACCCCTTCTTCTTCTTTCCTTTTCCTTCCCTTCCTTCTTTCCCCTTTCTTCTTTACCTCCTTTCCATCTTTTTCAAAACCCAAATGGCTACAGCCAATTCACGTAGGCTGTTTCATGAGACAATATTAGAAACTTAGGTTTTGATTTTTATCAAAACCTAAGTTGTCATAAGAAGAAAAAAAAAAGAACGGCTGCCAAGGATTCCGATCTCACGTCTTTCTCCCTCTCTCTCTCTCTCTCTCTCTCTCTCTCCCTTGAACTCTCTCTTTCTCACCCCTTGGCTGCAACTTCCAGCCATTGAAACCCTATTCTTGCAGCCCTTACACAGCCACCAGCTGGGCCTCCATCATAGCCTTCTTTGGTGGCAGCAAGAGCCCAGCCACCAGCAGCTTTTCTTCAGCCACCACAGCAACCAGCAAGAGCCCAGCCACCAGCAGCTTTTCTTCAGCCACCACAGCAACCAGCAACCTCCAGCAGTGCAGCAACAAGCCTCCTTCAGTCCCTTTGCTTCAACCTCCTTCAACGTTGGCAACATCATACGGCAGCAACCTCCAAAGTTTCAGCCCACCTCCAGCAAGATCAACAGGCCCCTTTGAAGCAATCACTACCATCATCATCACCTTCAGGCCTCCATTGTTGCAGTAGGAGCAAGATTAATTTCTTCATACCAACCCTCACTACCACAGCTCCTTACTGCAGCTACTACCTTCATATCAAAGCGGTCGTCAAGCTCCAGCCGGTGCAACAAGGCAGCCTCCTCATCGCTGCAATTCCCTCCAAGGCTGTACCACTGAAGCAAATCAACTCCCTTAGTGCAGCCATTTTCAACTTCCCCTTTGTTGCAAAGATTTCCACATTCCTTCAACTAATCCAAGCAAAACCTCCATCTTCTTCAAGCTAGCAGCAACACCATTGCTATAGCTTACCTTCAGCCAATCCAAGGTAAGATCTTCATTTTTTTTTTCTTCTTCTTTTTTACTCTTTTATTTCCTTTATTGTCATGCTTAAGGCTACATGGAGTAGGGAATCCGTCCAATGAATGGACTGGATTTTTCCTTTTCACAGCAACATCAAACATAAGAGTTCGTGTACCCCCTCGTGATGGTTTTGATTTTCATGTTTTATATAATTTCATATTTAAAAATTGCATTTTCATTATGCATTTTTTTGATGTAGAATCCATAGAATTTCAGTTTTGTGCAAAGTCTATACGTTATGTCATGTGAGTTATTGCACCAATAAATTTTATAAATTTTAGAGTAATTGGGTCTACATATTTTTGTTTTACTTCCAAAAATTTGATTCTATTCGGGTTTTGGAACCCTTCTAAATCAATCAAACCCTATATCGAGTTTTCTGTCCCTCAGAATTTGCAGTTTGCGCTTTAGCAGACAAGAACCTCCGGCACCACCCTTGTGGAAGATTCGGATTGTCCTTCAAAAATCACAGTAGATTCATGATTGAATCTACTAATGATCTGAAAATTTTGAGGTTTTTCCAGTCAGTTTTGACCTCTGTAAAAAATCGGATTTCTCAGACCCCTGGGAAAATCTCGGTTTTCTTTTGTCAGGATATAGACAGATCTTAATGCACCGACTCCTCCAAATCTGTAGTCCGTCTGCAAAAACTTTCAACATGAAAGTTGTTCCTAACATGATTTACTGTCATTTCCCAAAATTTGGGAATTTTTGGATCTGTTTCATTATTTTTCCCGGATTTTCTCTTTCTGTCTAACAGATTCCAATGTCTAGAAATTCCAGAGATTTAGGTCTCTGATAACAGTGTGGTCTTTTCCAAACCGTAACCCGAATCCCAATAGTGTCAAAATATCAAATATTCCTATGTTTGTCAGGGACATTTTCCCACAATTTCAGCCATTTTCCCATCTGTCTGCCATTTTTACCACATTTTCTACCGAAACCTGTCTGTTTCCTTCATTTACTAGAGTCGCCGGATTCCGATCCGATTTGCCGGAGTGGTACAGCTCCGACCATAGGTCAAAAACAGAAAGTGTAAATAGAAAAAATCCTTGCCTTACTGTCCTCTGTCATCCCATAAAATTTGGGAAATTTTTATGGAAGTTTGATATCCTAAATCCCCTTTAGAATCAATATTTTAGGCAAAAATCATAAAATTTAGGGTTTTTATTTGAATTTTCATATTTAAAAGTACAAAAAAAAATTAGATTTTCGAGCTCCATTCTGTTTTTAGGGTTATTTTAGGTGTTCATGCCAAATTTGGTTTAATTCCAAGTTCATTTGCTCCATGTGTTAGTTTATCTTTAAATTCAGAAGCGAAAATCAGGTTAAATTTGATATTTTATGATATTTTCGCCATTTTAGGGTTTGTATCATGTACATAAGCATGTAGAATCATATTAGGGTTAATTTTAATCTCATTTTCATTTCATATTTTTCAATTTTGCAAAATTTATTTCAGAAAACCCTGGTTTCAAGGCCATAGTCTTGTTATCAGGGGTATTTTGGTCATTTTGACCTAAATTTCGAAATTTCAATTTCTAATTCTCCAAAATTTCATGCATATCATCATATTTTATTATATTATGTTTGATTTATTTCATTTGATTTTCAAAATTCCAAAATTTATAAAAATTCTTTCATAAAACCCTGATTTCAAGGTCATCAGGGGTATTTTGGTCATTTTGAACCCCAATTTCGAATTTTCAAGTTTATTTTCCAAATTTATTCATTATTTATTATGTTTATATCAAAGGGGGGTATGAATTTGGGTTTATATCTGAATAATATCCGATAATTTCTCATATTTTCGGATAAATTCAGAATAACCTATATTTTTGTGCTAACCTTGTTTTCTAGTTTTGCAGGAACATTCAAGAAGAAGACTTAGATTTTTTTTTTTTTTTTCAATTCAATGTAATCTCAAATGTAATAATTTGGAATAAGAGTTACATTTCTGCTTAGAATAGGACTGCATTGCATATAGTTTAATTTATGCAAATTTTAATATGTGATGTATGATTCATGCATATTTATTTCAAATTCACTATGGTTTACACGAATGGCACGTGCACAAGCTTTTATGGAGTTTATAAACTCGGTGGGATTCGTATTTATGGCCATAGTCAGAATACGAAGAAAACCAAGATTTATGATCTTCGTATTAGCCACATTCAGCCTACACACTTAGGCTAACTTCAAAATGCACTGCATTTTTTAAAGTTTTAAAAGGATTTCCCAATTCCTCAATGAAATTCCCTTTTCAAATTCATATTCATTCATTCATATCATTCAAATTGCATTATTTTCAAACTCATTTTCCAATTTCAATTTCAGAAAATTCAATTTTCTCAAGAATTTCCAAGTCTTTCTCAGGATCTGATTTTCTCAAAATCCTAAGTTTTCAAATGACATTTCAAAGCATTTCCCAAGTTCAAATCAAGATTTTCCTATGTTTTCAAATTCTCAAATTTCAAAATCCCAAGTTTTCAGAAATCGATTTTCTCATATTTTCCAGTTTTTCTGAGAATTCATTTTCCATTTCAAAAGTCATTTTCCAATAAATTTCTTAGATTTTCTCAAGATTCTCAAATCCATTTTCTCATAAAAGCAATTCCCAGTTTCCAATCTCAAAACCAATTTTCTCAGTTTTTCAAGCTTTCCTGAGAAATCACTTTTCAATGCAAATTTCTGATTTCCAATGAAATTTAATGATTTTCCCAGGAATTCCAATTTCAAGTACTTTTCCAATAATTTTCCAAGCATATTTGCCAAAGCAAACATCCTATTTTCTCAAACTTGCATCTTTTCAAAATTCCATAGCACAAGCCTGATTCTTTGTGCATTCTAGGAAAAATAGAGCATAATTTAGATATTTGAGTCAAGTTAAAGCACATAATTGGTCCTTGGTTCAATTACCCCTGGTAAAGGCGCCAGGAACGGTTGAACCTCGTACCGACAGGCGGATCCCATTCCACGGAATTTTCCCGCAAATTTTAAAAACGGAGGCGAGTAAATTTTCAAAATCATTTTCAAAACTTTGGTCGAGTTTGACTCGCAAATTCGTTTCTCTCTCGCAAGGGAGGGTAAAAATTTTGCGATGATAACAAGTTTGGCGACCGTGATGGGACCTGTCTTCGCCTGATCAATTATGTGCATTGACTTAGCTCAATTATCAAAATTATGCTCTATGGAATGTCAGCTTTAATTCCTGATATCATGTGAACCTAGGAGCCTAGGCTTGAACCCAGCTGACATGGATTGCATGTAGACTAGGCATGGTTTTGGAGGACCATATTGAGGAGAATTATGCATGCTCACTTAGACTTAGGTCTGAAATACAACACTCCTCAATCTAGGACTTGTATGAAAACAATGTTTGCTTCTTCAAAAAATTTCAAAATTCTATCTCTTTAGGACTTAGAGCCCTATGTTTGCCTGCATGTGATCATATTTTAAAAACCACCCCACCTATGTCTACCCGGTCTTCACGTTGCTGGGCTCTCTTCCAGAACCATAGTTCGGGACAGAGCCTCACAACTGGGCCACTTATTTGGGCTAACGCCCCCCTGCCACGTACCAAGGGCCATAGTCCAACGTATATCGGCAGGCGCTCAAGGATGTTGGGAAAACACAAGCCTAGACCCGTAGATGAGTTTTATGCCACGTACATCGAGCCTCGGCTCGAGTATATCGGCATAGCATGATTGGACACAGTTGATCTGAGCCTAGAGTCAGGATTAGGGTCCTAAAGCTCTTTCAAAATCATTGCATTTAGAGTTGGCTTCCTAGGGATTGTTGTATGTGCATAATTGTTTGTAATTGAATATATGATATCCATTTTCGCCTTATTTTCTCATATTTTTCCCAATTTTTCCAAAATACCAAACAATTTTCCAAAATACCTCATTTTTCATCTTTTATGAAATATCTCCTTTTTCTCAAAAACCCTGGACGATTTTTCTAAATTATCCACCTTTTCCTTCAAAACTCCAGGAAATTTTCCATTCTTTCGTTCCTCTGGACTTCAAATTTCCATCTTTCATTTTATCCTGCCTGCAATTTTCAAAATTCTTGTATTTTTCCAAAGTCTAATTCCAGTCTTCTTGTCTTTCAGTCCAATGGCATCCAGCCAGCTCGATTCTGTTTTTCCTGAGGGTCACATCTCCTATGAGGTGCGGCAAAGTCTTCCTAAGCATCGATCTCTTAGCACTGGACCCTTCTTTCCCCGGTGGTACTATGTCTGGTTAAAAAACTTCTCTCGTATGTTTCCGGACCACTTGAGCGATTGCGGGTTGGAATTGGCATCTGCAGTGGGAAAGTTAACAGTCAACGTCAATCTGATTCATGCACTGGCAGAGCGGTGGAATCCGCGCACTTGCACGTTCTGGTTCCCGTGGGGCGAGATGACACTACTGATGGATGAATTTTCAGAGATTATGGGACTGCCTGAGCCAGCCGGTCAGCCTAGAGATCCGTTAGAGCAGCAGTTTTTGATCAATGTCAAGGGTCTGAACCCCAAAGATGCCGTAGCTCGCGTGACAGGGCGCAAGTCTTGGCCGCTGATTGAAGAAAATGGGAATGAGTACGTGAGTCTGATCGAGATCTACCGACAGTATGGAGAATTCGCAGAAGTCAGCTCGTTGTCCAGGACAGCTCGAGAGAGAATTCAGCATGCGATGGTTTTGTGTACTGTGGGACTTGCTTTCTTTCCAGATGGACAGAATTATGTGGATGTCAGAATAGTTCAACTTTTGAGAAGATGGGGAAGTCGACAGACCAGCCATCTCTCGATAGCTATGGCCGCGCTTGCTTTTCTATACAGAGGATTGACCCGCTTCACACTTGGAGAGTTCGTCTTAGTCGAGGGATGTACTTATGCTCTTCAATCTTGGTTCCTTCAGCATGTACCGACCAGAGCTAGTTCATTCAGATACAACGGTAAGGAGCTCCTTCCAGTTGCGCGGTACCGATTCCTGATCGACTATCTGCAGGAAGAAGAAGTGGTGTGGGACTATTTTGATCGAGAATTATCGCCTCCCAGATACACCTATGCATATGGCAAGAGATTCAAGTTGCTTGGTCCATTCTTCTGTGCTTACTATCATCCGGAGCGGTGTGTTCGACAGTTTTCTCAGAGACAGAAACACATAGAGATGCGACTGCTATCAGGAGTCGTGCCAGAGTTCGACCTTACATCAGCACAGTGGTCCGGAGCATACCATTCTGCCAGATATGGCTGGGACTCTTTTGTTACTCTTCCGCTTTTTCCTAGTCCTCGTGTCTCTGCTAGTTATAAAGAGTGGTGGCAAATTGTCTGTCCACCCCCTCTTTCTCAAGTTTATTATTGATGCAATCATGTTTTCTTTCAATAAATAAAAATCTTGCAAATTCTTCAATTTTTGGTTTGACGACCTCGCCTAGGTAACAAGGCTTAATTTTCAGTTGTTTATTTTCTTTGCAAAGGAATGACAACGCAATTGTCGTAATCCCAGCGACGACTCAATCCCTAGTAATGGGATATTCTTTCAAATTGTCTACCAAAATTCTCAGCGAATATTTTCTTCTAATCAAAATCTCTCTCAAAAGCCTAACCATCGATTTTGCTCTGCAGAGAGCATTCGTGACAGTCAATGGTTCAAACAAGGTCAGGGAAGAAGACTGCACCAGTCGAGGGAATCGCATATTCGACAGCTTCAGACGAAGAAATGGATTCCCCGCGCTCAGGCAAAAATCAGGGGCAACAGGTTGAGGATGACATTGATCCTCAAATGTATGCCATGTTTAAGAAGATGATGACTAAGATGCTGGCAGAACAAGCTGAAGCCAGTACAGAGAAAGCACAGGTGAAGCAAAAGACAAAAGGCCGGGCAGTCAAGAAAGCCTTGAAGATATCCAAGAAGCCTGCCCAGCATGTTGATGCAACTGATGAAGAGGAATCAGTGGAAGATTCAGATGAAGAGTTTGAGACCCATCAGGCATTCCGCAAGTCTACCCAGGGGCAGGGGTCAGCCCACAAATTCAAAGAGCAGTCTGTCAATGACTTTGACCAGCCGCAGTTCAAAGATGTGGTCAGAATGCTTCGAGACCTGCAGGCCCGCGACAAGGGCAAGAAAGTCTTCACCAGTGAAGACTTCTATGATGGTTTGGATGGGGACGACAATCTCGAGAATCTCCCCAGAAAGTTTATCAAATTCGATGGTTCTGGCGATCCTAAAGCTCATCTCGCCATGTTCTTCGCTGAATGCTCCAGATTCAAGCGAGACAACCATGCACTTTTCCTATGTTTCTCTCGCAGTCTGGAGGGAACCGCAGCTAAATGGTACTCGGAGCATGTAAATCCAATTGAGTTGAAAGAATTTGACAAAGTGGTAAACATGTTCATTGAGCGATTTCTCTTCAATGCTGAGGCACTTCCCACCCTCAGCCATCTTTGCGGCCTTAAACAGAGAGAAAATGAGAAGGCCAGAGATTTTATCCATCGATGGAGGTCAGCTTGCAACAAGATGAGGGACCCCATATCAGAGGGACATGCTTTGTCCCTAATTCTGAGTAACTTCTCACAGCCTCTAAGAGGTCTCATCTCTACTGCACCATCAAGGACATTCATTGAACTGACAGAGCGAGCCGAATGGCTCGAGTTGAGTATGGAAAATGGTTTCTATGAAGGTTTCACCTTTACTAAGAACAACGGCCAAACTGAGCAGAAGAAGAAGACTCACTTCACTCATTCTGTCAGAAATAATAATTGGAAACACCGTAAGGGGCAGAACAAAGATTTCTGTTATGGGGTAGGAAGTTCCAACAAGAACGATCAGAAAGGCAAGTCAGTCCCTCAATTCAATAAGCCACTTCAATTAGAACAGGGACCGAAGCCCCGAGAAAAAGTAAAGCATGAAGGGTGGAGTTATGACAGGAAATTCACTCCACTAGACCAATCCCTCGAGACTGTGCTCGAGTATATGTTGACCAAGGAGATGGTCAAACTGCCTAGGTTGGTTGATCCCCCTATTCCCATGGGGAAATTCAAAGATCAATTTTGTAAATTTCACAGAACAGTGGGGCACAATACTGAGAACTGCTTCGTTCTCAAGAATATTGTTCAGGATCTCATCGACAAGAATCTTCTGGTAGAGGGTGCCGAAGATGAAAATATGGATATTCTAAAGAAACCCTTTCCCCATCATTCTACGGCGGTCGTCTCTGAACAGCCTTTTCAGTCGCAGGAGCATATTAGGCCATGTCCTAAAAGGGATATGCAAGTCCAACATCAGGTCCTTGTGCTGCAGCAAGCTCAGTCCAAAGCTCAGAAAATGGATCTCATTGCAGCTTTTGGTAAAATGAAAGTATCTGATAAACCCGCTGGGGTATCTCCTGAGGTGGCTAAAAGAATGCCATGGCTCCCCAAGCACTTTATTAAGCCCGCTCCGGAGAAAGGTTAGACATCGGCACCAAAGCCGATTACTGCATTATCCCATGTCTCAATCTTGGATTTAGCCCAAGCTTTCGCCAAGCACCAGCAAGTGTTGAATGATCTGTTGCGGAAAATCAAAGTGAAACTGAGCATAACTCCTGAAGACATGGCCCAGATAGTCAATCAGGCCATGACAAATGCTCCAATCACTTTCTCAGATGAAGATCTTTCTAAGCCGCATGTGTTTCACAACAACGCTTTGTATGTTGTGATTCGAGCCAGAGGAATGACTGTTCCTCATGTGCTGATAGATGGAGGCAGCAGCCTCAATATATGCCCAGAAATGACAACCAAAGCTTTGGGCATTAGAGAAGAGGAATATATCCCGGACCCGATCACCATCTACGGGTTTGATAATCATGGCCAAACAGCTAAAGGGAAAATTTTCTTGGAAATTTTCATTGACTACTCGGTCCACTCTGTCCTCTTTCATGTGGTCAATGTACCCCCAACGTATAATCTGTTGTTGGGACGACCGTGGATTCACAACACGAACGCGGTGCCGTCTACTCTGCATCAGTGTGTCAAGTGGTCAAAAGGTGGAATGATCACAACAGTCTTGGGCGAGGATCCGGAGAAGAGGCTTGCACAACCCATGGTTCCTAGGCCCACTTTCACTACTGATATCCCTAGCATTAGGGGCATTGATGATGTGAGCTTTGAAGAAAATTCGGGAATACTGTAGACGGCTGAACAGCCAGCACATACAGTGGCCATGACTCGATGGAGAGGCCCACAGTTTTTCAAGATTGGAGGACGAATTGACTATAGTACATTCAAAGATCATCCACTGTTCTCCCAATTTATGAAGGCCAAAAAGGGATTTGATCTGTTAGTAAAGCATGGTTATCAGCCTTTTCAAGGCCTGGGAAAAAATGGGAATGGTCGTCTCGAGCCAGTAATTCCTCAGCACTATCCTCAGAGGGCCGGATTGGGCTTTAGTGGCAGAAGATCTCAGAAGGGCACTATCTTTATCAAAGGGACGCACTAAGGGCATCTGCTTGTCTTTTATTTCTATTCTTTTGTTTTCACATTTAGGATGATATCCCGTTTCATTTCAATCATTGTCCTCAATTCAATCTTTCAATAAAGTTGCAAATTTCCTTTGTCTATCTGGATGCCATTTGTCTCTTTACTTCTCGTTATCAAATCTTTGAAAATTTACCATTATTCTTCTCTTTTATCTTTCAAATTATTTTCTTAACAAAAGTAATTTGTTTTATGATAGGAGATTTTCCTGAATCGATTTATTCTCCAATTTTCAGAATGTCTTCCCAATCTATCAAGAAGCTCGTTCTTAATCCAGAGGCCTTTTCAAAGCCAACAGTGATTCATCAGGTTAAAATAAGAGCAGAATGTAGTCAGATTACAAAGCAGTCAGAAGAACCTGCAGAATTTGATTCAGCTCTTCAAGAATTACCAGAATTTGCAGCAATTCAGAAACAAGATGAGCCATCATCCTTAGTTCAGGATCCGACTGAGAATATCAATATTGGATCAGAAGACGATCCTAAAATTCTCAAGATTGGCAGCAGTTTGAGCCCGGAAGAGAAAGAAAGGCTCACCCGTTTTCTCAAGCAACATGAAGAAGTGTTCGCGTGGACATATGAGGACATGCCAGGTCTAGATACCAAATTGGTTGAACATCGTCTCATCCTAAAACCAAATGTCAAGCCGGTTAAGCAGAAACTGAGAAAGATGGATCCTCGAGTGGAACAACAAGTTAAGGAAGGTCTAGAAGACCTACTCAAAGCAGGGTTCATTCGAACCATTGACTATCCAGATTGGCTAGCAAATATTGTTGTTGTTCCCAAGAAAAATGGTAAAGTTCGAATTTGCATCGACTTCAGAGATCTCAATAAAGCGACTCCTAAGGATGATTATCCACTTTCTAATATTGATCTTTTGATTGATAGCACAGTAGGTCACGCTATGTTCTCTTTTATGGATGGATATTCCGGATATAATCAGATCAAGTTGGCCGCTCGTGATCAGTCCAAGACATCTTTCACTACTCCTTGGGGCACTTTTTGTTATACAGTCATGCCATTTGGGCTTAAGAATGCTGGAGCCACTTATCAGCGTGCTATGGCCGTCATTTTCCATGATCAGATGCACAAAATCATGGATGCCTATGTCGATGATATTCTGGTAAAATCCAAAGAAGAAGAAGATCACATCAAAACTCTCAATCAAGTTTTCAAGCGGCTCATTCTTTACAAGCTAAGACTCAATCCACAAAAATGTGTGTTTGGAGTCGAATCTGGCAAATTGTTAGGCTTTCTAGTCAGCAAAAAGGGGATAGAAGTTGATCCCGCTAAGGCCAAAGCTATCATTGACATGTCTCCCCCGACTAATTTGAAAGAATTACGTAGCCTTCAGGGACGTATGCAATCAATTCGGCGATTCATATCCAATTTGGCCATGAGATGTGAGCCTTTCAATCATTTGCTCAGAAAAGGAGTGAAATTCGAATGGGGACCAGAGTGTCAGCAATCGTTCGAACGCATCAAGAAATATTTGCTCAATCCTCCTGTGTTAAAGCCGCCAGAATTAGGGAAACCCCTACTGCTATACATTTCAGTTAATCAAGTGGCTTGTGGCGGATTCTTGGCGCAATACGAAAAAGGCAGTCTGGTAGAGCATGCCATTTACTATGTGAGTAAAACCTTCATTGATTATGAGAAGAAATACTCTCAGATAGAGAAGACATGTCTAGCTCTGGTTTGGATGTGTCAGAAATTGAGACACTATCTGTTGACATCTGAAGTCAAGATCCTATCCAAATTAAATCCTCTCAAGTATATTCTAGAGCAACCCTTCCTCAGTGGACAGATTGCCAAATGGCAGGTTTTATTGATGCAATACGATTTGGAATATGTCTCTCAGCAATCTATCAAGGGCCAAGCAATTGCAGATCAATTAGCAGATTTTCCTTTAGCAGAAGATGTTAAAGTCGAGGATGATTTCCCCGATGAGCGGATCTGCAATATTCAACAATCCCCAATTTGGAATTTATTCTTTGACGGTTCCAAGAATATGGCAGGCATAGGAATCGGGATTCTGTTGATCACACCTGAGAAGGAGATGATCCCCTTTTCTCTCAAATTAGATTTTCAGTGCACTCATAATATGGCCGAGTATGAAGCTTTGATACAAGGTCTGAAAATTCTACGAGACTTCAATGTCAAAAGAGTGCATGCTTATGGCGACTCTTTGCTCGTCGTCAATCAAGTCTTAGCTGAATGGCAAGTGAAGGATCAGAAGTTACTTCCTTATCAGAAGATCGTCTCAGCTCTTGTTAGCAATTTCGAAGAATTCCAACTTTTCCATGTCAAGAGAGACTTCAATCAAATTGCAGACAGTTTAGCCAATCTGGGATCCATCATGTCTTTTAGGAATGAAGAATCTTGTCGCTCCTTTGAAATTGGCAGACTTGATCAACCTGCTTTCGTCCCAGTAGAGCAGGTAAACCAGGCGGAGCAAAAGAAGAAGCCCTGGTATCATGACATCAAGAATTTCATTGAAACTGGCGAATTTCCTCCAGAACTCTCAAAGAAAGAGCGGCGAGCAATTCAGCGCATGTCTGCTCGATATTTTATTCTTGCTGACGTCCTTTATCGTCGTGGATTCAGCTCTGAATATTCCAGATGTTTGGACAAAGAAGAAGCCAAAGAAGTTGTGCAAGAAGCACATGAAGGTATCTGCGGTGGTCATGTTGGCTACCAAACTCTTGTCAAACAAATTATCCGAGCAGGTTATTACTGGAGAACTATGCAACAAGATTGTTATCGTTTTGTGAAAAAGTGTGTTCAATGCCAGATGCATGCACCTTCCATTCATGCGCCAGCGACATATTTGCAATCTGTCGTCTCGCCATGGCCATTTTCTATGTGGGCTTTTGATGTTGTTGGTCCCATTACTCCTTCTGCTTCAAATGGCCATAAATATTTTCTTGCTGCAACAGAATATTTTACTAAATGGGTAGAAGCAGTCACTTTATGCACAGTAGAAGGTCGGCATGTGGTCTCATTCATCCATAAGAATATCCTATGTCGTTTCGGCATACCACATGATATTGTGTCAGATAATGGCAGTCATTTCAAGAATGAGAGAATGAGGACTTTCTGTTTGAAGTTCAAAATTCATCATCATTTCTCCGCTCCTTATTATCCTCAAGGAAATGGCCAAGCAGAGGCCACCAATAAGATTTTGATTCGAATCCTCGATCGAACTTTGGAAACAGGCCGTGACTGGCATGAGAAGATTCATGATGCATTGTGGGCGTATCGAACCACCATTCGAACTCCAACTAATGCTACTCCGTCAGAACTTGTCTACGGAACCGAAGTAGTATTGCCTCTACATGTTCAGAAACCTGCTCTGAAATTTGCATCACTTCTCGAATTACCTCTTGATCAGTATCAGCAACAGCAGCTAGTACAGCTTGATTTGCTAGATGAAAGAAGACTCAGAGCAGCAGAGCACGCTCAATCATATCGTCAGAGGATAGCCAGACAATATGCAAAATCAGTCATTGAAAGAAAATTTCGAGTCAATGATCTAGTGCTCAGATCAACGGTTTATCTCAAGCACCGCCTAGGTGGCAAGTGGTCACCAAATTGGGAAGGTCCCTATGTTGTCAAAGAGGCATTACCTCGTAATTCATATCGGCTCATAAATGCCGACGGAGTGGAATTACCAGATCCCATCAATGCTCGGCATTTGAAAAAATTCTATACTTAAACCATGTCTTATTCTTTGTAATTCCTCCAAAATTTGTTCAATAGTGATTAAATTCTCCTTTCCCAGTTATACTGGGGCATTTTTAAAATTTTATTTTTATCTACAAATATCCTGTATGCAGGCAGGATAAATAAATCTCTCATTTTGCACGCATGTGCATTCATTTATATCATTTTCATATTTGCATACATCTGCATTCATTGGCATGCATTTGCATCAAGTTCGCTACCCATTCAGGATAAGGGATAATCCTGAGACCCCGACAATCATTCTCGTTACAATTCCCAAATACTTTAAGAGCATAGGTCTCTTTTAAAAATTCAAATTTCAAATTAAAAACAAGGTATATTTTCAAAACTCAGTGCTTGAACTGGTACAATTTTGAAATCCAGTGCTCAAACTGGTACACTTCCAAAATCCAGTGCTCGAACTGATATATTTTTAAAATCCAATGTCTATGTTGACATATTTTCAAAACCCCGTATTCATGCTGGTGTTCTTTCAAGATTGAGCACTTGTGTTAGTGTCTCACTGGTGGGTCGTATCAGTCAACCTCTCGGGTTCAGTCTTTGTGTTGATCATTCATCAAAGTTCAAATTTCAATTACCAATTCGGCCCTCGAGCCACCCAATTTCCAAATTTCCAATTTCGACCTCCGGGTCAACCAATTTTCAAATTCGATCTTCGGGTCACTCAATTTCCAATTTCGACCTTCGGGCCAATCAATTTCCAAAATTTCCAATTTCGATCTTCGGGTCAATCAATTTCCCAATTTCCAATTTTCAATTTTTAAATTCCAAATTTCCAATTTCGACTTTTGGGTCAACCAATTTTGACCTTCGAGTCAATCAATTTCCAGTTTCCAAATATCAATTTCCAAATTTCAAATTTCAAATTTCAAATTTCAAAATTTCAAATTTTCCAAATTCCAATTTCATACCAATTCCAATCATTTCCTCTTGCGAGAGACCCTTTGTACAGGGAGAGTTCAAGGGAGCTCGTTCTTTTCGCATGCTATCCTTTGTTCACCTAGCCCCTTTTCAGGGAGAGTTTGAAGGGACTTGTGTCTATGTGAACCGTTTGCAAAACAAATTTCCAATTTCATACAAGGAACCCTTAATTCAGGGAGAGCTTCGACGGAAGCTCGCTTTCCTTGTGACCGCAATTTCAAACTAGGCCATTTCATCATGAAGGACCCTCTTTTCAGGGAGAGTGTGATGGACTCGTTCCTTCATGACCAATTCACCGACCTCATCATTACCGGCCCCCTTTCCATAAGAGAAGCCTAATGTTAGGAAGTTTTGACGAAAGCTTAATTTCTCTTCGAAAGTTCGTTTTGCAAACACCTCCTCTTCAGGGAAGAGATGAGCAATTTCTATTTCCAATGTCTGAATCTTCTCCTTTGGGGAAAGGAGAAGAAAATTTTTGTCATGGATGTGTTACGTTGTGCTTCAAATACTCGCTTCCACAAAGGATTTCAAGAAAATCTTGCCAATTTGTCATTAAATATTTGTTGATTTCAAAATTGTTATTGCACAAAAACATTACCTCAGAATACCTTCAGTATTATTTCTGAAAGGTCAAAGCTTTCATGAAAAAGGATTCAAAATTCAAATTCTTTCTATTGGCCGACCAATAGGATGAAGAATAAATCCTCGATATGGCCAGCAGAAGGAAACTCAATGTTGTTACAAAGCCATAAGTGATCGGTATTGATCGCAGTTAATGGCACATTTTTAAAGATCATTCTTGGAAAATAAAGCAGTCGAAATATCCTGGGTGGTACAGAAAAATCCATTAAATCCCTATATCTCCTCAATCACCTAAGCTGCAATTAAATATCTGCAAAAGGGATCTCTCAATTGTCGTCAAGATGAAGGCGAATTAGGCGAGTAGACCCCCGAGGCCAAAGAACATTTGAATCATCTCCAAGATGACGGAGTTTGTGACGGATCCTTCCAGGGAAAGTTTAGAGCACTGTCAAGATGAAGGCGACTGCGATGAGCCTCCCGACAAACCCTAAAAGATATTTAATTTCCGCTATCATCAAGAGATTTCCAACCAATGAGCCAATAACCGTCGATATAATCCCTGAGAGAAAAAGAAGGATCGAAACATCTCCAAGATGAAGGAGTTTGTGACGTACCCTTCCAAAAAAAGAGAGAGAGAGAAAAGTCAGGACATCTCCAAAATGAAGGATGATGTAATAAAATCCCCAAAAGCCTAAGAGAGCTCTAATTCTGCCAAAAAAAAAAAAAAGTGGGCAGAAAGATCATCATGAGAAAAGAATCCCAGGATATCAGACTGCCGAATCTGTCAAGAATCTTCTTTAAGATTTGTGAAATTCTATTATCAATATTCCTTCACCAATTGCTTTCACAATATCAAGAATACTCTCTTTTCTGCTCATATCAGGGAAATTGATAGCTTCCTTGAAAGAAAGCCAATTGCAAGCAATTTGAATTCGAATCTTGATTTTACGAAGTTAAGCCCAATCGGAGATAATACTTCAGGTAGAAAAGAGGGAATATTTTCAAAGCAATGTGCATCACTTTCAATTATTTCGAATCAACAATAATTTTCAACATTTTGACAATATTTTCTAGCTATCCTGGCGTGAAGCGAGAGCTTGAGGTTCATCTTTGGCGCATCCTGACATCAGTTGTTATCCCTTTTAAGGACTTGATAATGGGAGTTTTCAAGATTCCTTCCCTTCTGTTGGTATAATCTGAGCGCATGGGCTCTCAGATTCGCACACTTCCCTGTGTCCCCACTGTCCCACCATAGACAGTCCAATTTCGGCTTGAGGTTAAGCCACCAATTCCAGCAAAAGGTCACCA
The DNA here is from genome assembly GCF_984573655.1 of Nuphar pumila. Classification (NCBI taxonomy): domain Eukaryota; kingdom Viridiplantae; phylum Streptophyta; class Magnoliopsida; order Nymphaeales; family Nymphaeaceae; genus Nuphar; species Nuphar pumila. The sequence continues at coordinate 55,545,692 of NC_143264.1, read as the reverse complement.
ATTTCAAAAGTTATTTAGTCTCAGCAATGAGGCGCCCAAAATCAAACCCCTTTTCAAGCTTTAGGGACCGCAATTTCATCCTTTTGCAAAACCCCTATCGGATTCATTGTGCGGAAATCCGAAGGTTCCATCATGGTTTCTTCCTTCGAGGATTCTATTCATTTTCTGCCCAATCAGGATAAGGGTACAAACCTGAGCCTCCTTTGATGAGGTATTTCATTTTTCACCCAATCAGGATAAGGGTACAAACCTGAGCCTCCTTTGATGAGGTATTTCATTTCCCGGTCAGGTTAAGGGTTAAACCTGAGCCTCATTTTAATGAGGTATTTCGTTTCCCGATCAGGATAAGGGTACAAACCTGAGCCTCCTTTGATGAGGTATTTCATTTTCTGCCCAATCAGGATAAGGGTATAAACCTGAGCCTCCTTTAGATGAGGTATTTCATTTTCTTCCCAATCAGGATAAGGGTACAAACCTGAGCCTCCTTTAGATGAGGTATTTCATTTTCCCGCCCAATCAGGATAAGGGTATAAACCTGAGCCTCCTTTGATGAGGTATTTCATTTTCCGCCCAATCAGGATAAGGGTACAAACCTGAGCCTCCTTTGATGAGGTATTTCATTTCCCGCCCAATCAGGATAAGGGTACAAACCTGAGCCTCCTTTGATGAGGTATTTCATTTTCCGCCCAATTAGGATAAGGGTACAAACCTGAGCTTCATTCTGATGAGGTATTTCATTTCCCGATCAGGTTAAGGGTTAAACCTGAGCCTCATTTTGATGAGGTATTTCATTTCCCGGTCAGGTTAAGGGTTAAACCTGAGCTTCGTTTCTACACGAGGTATTTTCTGTCCCATACAGGTTAAGGGCAAAACCTAAATCTCACTTCTTTTGAAGTAAAATTTTATTCTTCATTCTTCATTTCATATCTACCATTTTCATCAGGGCTAATATTTTCATATCCAGTCAGATCCTTCTAACTGGGGCATTTTTATAGCCCAAATTTGGTGTATTTTTCTTTGCCACTAAGCTCGTCTTCAAGCCGGCTTAGTAGCAAAGAGGGGCATCTGTAAACACCCCAAATTTTCCACATCCATTCTCAAACAATCCTCCTCAGGCAGTGCCAACCTTGTCAGGTCAGTGTAGGAGTCAAACACCGAGTCAGTTTCAGAAAATCACCATTTTACCCATTTTCATTAGGAAAATTACCATTTTACCCCTAGGTCATCCCGAACCCCAGTCAGTCGGAGTCAACCAAGCTCATTGGTCAGTTCAAGACAGTTAGAATATCAGTCATTTCAAGCTCATTTGAAATCATAGTGAGAAAGCCATTTTCATTTCTGACCATTCCTGCCAAAATGGGATCATTTCTTCAGAAATGAGCTCATTTCTCACTCAAATCCAAACAAATTGTCTTTGAGTCAGTCATTCCCAGTCAGTCATGTTCCCCAGAGTCTAACTTGAGCTCACCAGGAGTTCAAGCGCTCCAATTTCAGTTCAAAACCATTTCTAAGTGTCCAGGAGCCCATTTCAGTCCATTTCAGCTCTTTTAGCTGAAATTGAGCCGAGTTTAGTCAATTAAGCTAGTGTTTGAGCTTCGATTTTTGTTCATGTCAGTATTATTGACCTTTTTTTTTTTAGCTCAAAGTCAGCTCAAGTTCGTAATTCACTTCACTCCAGCGACCATTCCATACCATTTCTCTAAAAATGGCAGCTTTTCTTGAAAATTCAGTTAGAAAGGTCAGTTGAGTCAGTGCCTGGTCAGTTCATTTGAGTTCTGAAACTCTAAAACCCAGCTCAATCTAGCTCATCTCAGTTCAATCCAGCTCGAACCCCAATTTTCAGTGTCACTCGGACCCAGTAGAGTCCCGAAAACCATTTCTTGAGCTATTTTTGCAAATTTTATCAATTTTAATGCTTTTTAAACTAGTAAAAGTGTCAATCGGGGTCTCACATCCAAAATTCTTTATTCAGGGTTAGCATTTCGCATAGCATTTCATATCATTTCTCAGCATTTCATAACATTTCATAACATTTCATCACATTTCATTTCATTTTCGAAGTCCAGAACTCCAGTTCTATAAAATTCAATCCAGATTGAGTTTTAAAAGTTTTCAGAAATCAATTTCAAACCTTGGGTTTCCAAAATTGACATTTTTACCCCCGAGAGTCTAAATTTGGAAATATTTTCTCAAGAAAAACAATCTGGATTTCTTTCAAAATCAAATTTTCAAATTCTACACTGGATTTGCTTCGCAACGGGGTATTGAACTTCAAAATTCGAGCTCGTTTCAAAAACTGCCAAAAATAACTCGTTTTGTTTGGAAATTTTTTTTGAAAAGACTATTTTACCCCTTTAATCGTCAAAATGAATTTCAAAAGTGGAATTTGGACCCGCTCTGAGATGGCCCATCCATTTGCATTTTCTTGTTTTAATTTATAAGAAAAGAAAAAAAAATTCTTTTTCTTTATTTTTTTGGTTTGTTTTATTTTATTTATTTTAATTTTTTTTTTAATTATTTTATTCTTCCTAAGGTGGGACCCACAAGGGGGTCACCCAAACCTCCAGCCCATTTCCTTTCTTTCTTCCTCCATTTTCTTTTTTTTTATATATTTTTTTATTTTTATTTTCTTTTCTTCTCTTCTTTATTTCTTTTCTTTCTTTTTTTCTTCCTTTTTCTTTCTTTTTCTTTCTTTCTTTCCTCTCCAGCACACTCACGTAAACCCCTTCTTCTTCTTTCCTTTTCCTTCCCTTCCTTCTTTCCCCTTTCTTCTTTACCTCCTTTCCATCTTTTTCAAAACCCAAATGGCTACAGCCAATTCACGTAGGCTGTTTCATGAGACAATATTAGAAACTTAGGTTTTGATTTTTATCAAAACCTAAGTTGTCATAAGAAGAAAAAAAAAAGAACGGCTGCCAAGGATTCCGATCTCACGTCTTTCTCCCTCTCTCTCTCTCTCTCTCTCTCTCTCTCTCCCTTGAACTCTCTCTTTCTCACCCCTTGGCTGCAACTTCCAGCCATTGAAACCCTATTCTTGCAGCCCTTACACAGCCACCAGCTGGGCCTCCATCATAGCCTTCTTTGGTGGCAGCAAGAGCCCAGCCACAAGCAGCTTTTCTTCAGCCACCACACCAACCAGCAAGAGCCCAGCCACCAGCAGCTTTTCTTCAGCCACCACAGCAACCAGCAACCTCCAGCAGTGCAGCAACAAGCCTCCTTCAGTCCCTTTGCTTCAACCTCCTTCAACGTTGGCAACATCATACAGCAGCAACCTCCAGCAAGATCAGCAGGCCCCTTTGAAGCAATCACTACCATCGTCATCACCTTCAGGCCTCCATTGCTGCAGTAGGAGCAAGATTAATTTCTTCATACCAACCCTCACTACCACAGATCCTTACTGCAGCTACTACCTTCATATCAAAGCGGTCGTCAAGCTCCAGCCGGTGCAACAAGGCAGCCTCCTCATCGCTGCAATTCCCTCCAAGGCTGTACCACTGAAGCAAATCAACTCCCTTAGTGCAGCCATTTTCAACTTCCCTTTTGTTGCAAAGATTTCCAGATTCCTTCAACTAATCCAAGCAAAACCTCCATCTTCTTCAAGCTAGCAGCAACACCATTGCTATAGCTTACCTTCAGCCAATCCAAGGTAAGATCTTCATTTTTTTTTTCTTTTTCTTTTTTACTCTTTTATTTCCTTTATTGTCATGCTTAAGGCTACATGGAGTAGGGAATCCGTCCAATGAATGGACTGGATTTTTCCTTTTCACAGCAACATCAAACATAAGAGTTTGTGTACCCCCTCGTGATGGTTTTGATTTTCATGTTTTATATAATTTCATATTTAAAAATTGCATTTTCATTATACATTTTTTTGATGTAGAATCCATAGAATTTCAGTTTTGTGCAAAGTCTATACGTTATGTCATGTGAGTTATTGCACCAATAAATTTTATAAATTTTAGAGTAATTGGGTCTACATATTTTTGTTTTACTTCCGAAAATTTGATTCTATTCGGGTTTTGGAACCCTTCTAAATCAATCAAACCCTATATCGAGTTTTCTGTCCCTCAGAATTTCCAGTTTGCGCTTTAGCAGACAAGAACCTCCGACACCACCCTTGTGGAAGATTTGGATTGTCCTTCAAAAATCACAGTAGATTCATGATTGAATCTACTAATGATCTGAAAATTTTGAGGTTTTTCCAGTCAGTTTTGACCTCTGTAAAAAATCGGATTTCTCAGACCCCTGGGAAAATCTCGATTTTCTTTTGTCAGGATATAGACAGATCTTAATGCACCGACTCCTCCAAATCTGTAGTCTGTCTGCAAAAACTTTCAACATGAAAGTTGTTCCTAACATGATTTACTGTCATTTCCCAAAATTTGGGAATTTTTGGATCTGTTTCATTATTTTTCCCGGATTTTCTCTTTCTGTCTAACAGATTCCAATGTCTAGAAATTCCAGAGATTTAGGTCTCTGATAACAGTGTGGTCTTTTCCAAACCGTAACCCAAATCCCAATAGTGTCAAAATATCAAATATTCCTATGTTTGTCAGAGACATTTTCCCACAATTTCAGCCATTTTCCCATCTGTCTGCCATTTTTACCACATTTTCTACCGAAACCTGTCTGTTTCCTTCATTTACTAGAGTCGCCGGATTCCGATCCGATTTGCCGGAGTGGTACAGCTCCGACCATAGGTCAAAAACAGAAAGTGTAAATAGCAAAAATCCTTGCCTTACTGTCCTCTGTCATCCCATAAAATTTGGGAAATTTTTATGGAAGTTTGATATCCTAAATCCCCTTTAGAATCAATATTTTAGGCAAAAATCATAAAATTTAGGGTTTTTATTTGAATTTTCATATTTAAAAGTACAAAAAAAAATTAGATTTTCGAGCTCCATTCTGTTTTTAGGGTTATTTTAGGTGTTCATGCCAAATTTGGTTTAATTCCAAGTTCATTTGCTCCATGTGTTAGTTTATCTTTAAATTCAGAAGCGAAAATCAGGCGAAAATCAGGTTAAATTTGATATTTTATGATATTTTCGCCATTTTAGGGTTTGTATCATGTACATAAGCATGTAGAATCATATTAGGGTTAATTTTAATCTCATTTTCATTTCATATTTTTCAATTTTGCAAAATTTATTTCAGAAAACCCTGGTTTCAAGGCCATAGTCTTGTTATCAGGGGTATTTTGGTCATTTTGACCTAAATTTCGAAATTTCAATTTCTAATTCTCCAAAATTTCATGCATATCATCATATTTTATTATATTATGTTTGATTTATTTCATTTGATTTTCAAAATTCCAAAATTTATAAAAATTCTTTCATAAAACCCTGATTTCAAGGTCATCAGGGGTATTTTGGTCATTTTGAACCCCAATTTCGAATTTTCAAGTTTATTTTCCAAATTTATTCATTATTTATTATGTTTATATCAAAGGGGGGTATGAATTTGGGTTTATATCTGAATAATATCCGATAATTTCTCATATTTTCGGATAAATTCAGAATAACCTATATTTTTGTGCTAACCTTGTTTTCTAGTTTTGCAGGAACATTCAAGAAGAAGACTTAGATTTTTTTTTTTTTTCAATTCAATGTAATCTCAAATGTAATAATTTGGAATAAGAGTTACATTTCTGCTTAGAATAGGACTGCATTGCATATAGTTTAATTTATGCAAATTTTAATATGTGATGTATGATTCATGCATATTTATTTCAAATTCACTATGGTTTACACGAATGGCACGTGCACAAGCTTTTATGGAGTTTATAAACTCGGTGGGATTCGTATTTATGGCCATAGTCAGAATACGAAGAAAACCAAGATTTATGATCTTCGTATTAGCCACATTCAGCCTACACACTTAGGCTAACTTCAAAATGCACTGCATTTTTTAAAGTTTTAAAAGGATTTCCCAATTCCTCAATGAAATTCCCTTTTCAAATTCATATTCATTCATTCATATCATTCAAATTGCATTATTTTCAAACTCATTTTCCAATTTCAATTTCAGAAAATTCAATTTTCTCAAGAATTTCCAAGTCTTTCTCAGGATCTGATTTTCTCAAAATCCTAAGTTTTCAAATGACATTTCAAAGCATTTCCCAAGTTCAAATCAAGATTTTCCTATGTTTTCAAATTCTCAAATTTCAAAATCCCAAGTTTTCAGAAATCGATTTTCTCATATTTTCCAGTTTTCCTGAGAATTCATTTTCCATTTCAAAAGTCATTTTCCAATAAATTTCTTAGATTTTCTCAAGATTCTCAAATCCATTTTCTCATAAAAGCAATTCCCAGTTTCCAATCTCAAAACCAATTTTCTCAGTTTTTCAAGCTTTCCTGAGAAATCACTTTTCAATGCAAATTTCTGATTTCCAATGAAATTTAATGATTTTCCCAGGAATTCCAATTTCAAGTACTTTTCCAATAATTTTCCAAGCATATTTGCCAAAGCAAACATCCTATTTTCTCAAACTTGCATCTTTTCAAAATTCCATAGCACAAGCCTGATTCTTTGTGCATTCTAGGAAAAATAGAGCATAATTTAGATATTTGAGTCAAGTTAAAGCACATAATTGGTCCTTGGTTCAATTACCCCTGGTAAAGGCGCCAGGAACGGTTGAACCTCGTACCGACAGGCGGATCCCATTCCACGGAATTTTCCCGCAAATTTTAAAAACGGAGGCGTGTAAATTTTCAAAATCATTTTCAAAACTTTGGTCGAGTTTGACTCGCAAATTCGTTTCTCTCTCGCAAGGGAGGGGAAAAATTTTGCGATGATAACATAGGGGTCGTGGGAAGAGTAGTCCTTGCACGAGGGAAAATATCATTCAAAGTGATGATAGTTGAGATCTGTTAATATGCAAAAGTCAAAATGCAAGCAGCAAGTAGAAGTGATAAAACAGAACAAGGACATAATATATCAAAGAATTACTTAAAAAGAGCTACCTACCAATGCTACCATCAATTAGTGACTTGAAACCAATGTTAATCACTGACTCATATACTAAGCAAATTAAAAAGATACTATGACAACTGCTAAGTGCTAAATAACATCAAATTCTAACATAAGCAAAACAGGCTCAAGCAACAAAATGAGTATAAATAATGAGTATCTCCAGGTTTGCGAATTGCAGGTTGCAAGTTGAAAGTATGTAGCAGTTCTACGTGTGACCCTATGCCTATATGTGCCTGACTTGGTGCAACACTCTTTCTGTTGAAACTTCAACTGGCATTCACAGCCACGTTCATGGGTCCAGGTCACAGGTCATGCTATGTAAAAATACGTATATCTGACCAGAGTTTTTCTCTTTTTTTTTTTTTTTTCTCCTTTCTGATTATGAAAGGACACTGAAGAGATGTGGTGCCTAATGTTACACAGACACCAAAGTTAAAACTAGAGCAACACTAACTTTTGAAACCTCTATATAGTTATACACGTTGATATATCAGGGTCAAGGGTCTAAAAGATATTCAGACATGAAGAACTACTCTGCTAAAAAGTTGTGTTGCTGGTCATGAAGCAACATAGAGAGCCCAGAAATAATCGCTCCAAGTCTGTAGTTGTCTAAAACTGTTAGATCACCAACCAAGGTCCTGGGTTATCCTCCTGCTTTGAGGACACTGAAGCATAATATCAGCTAGAAGGAACAAATAGAATAAGATGTGAAATAACCAAGTGAAAATTAAATTGCACTGAAGGACATCCAACATAATCACAGGTAGCAGATGTCATGCACACTGTGGATACCAAACAACAGATGGTCATTTGTCAAAGAATAGGCAAAAGATATTATATGAATCAGGGTGAGAAGAATCAATGGATCAAATGTAACTTTTTATTTTTCCTTTTTTTGAGTGAGGGGGTCAGTTCTAGTGTGTCAAAGCCAACATAGGCATAAGCACCAGTTAGACGAGCATATACAGATGCAACTTTGAAAGAAACAGAAAACATGCAGTGTTTTGGGTGAATTCCTTACATTACAATCAGTATCTACTTTGAGATCAACAGTAGTACTTCGGTTTTTGTACACTGTGCTGATGTCACCAGTAAAGAGATCACCCTTCTTCACACCAGTTGTTGAAATCCCCTTCAGACCAGGCGATTGTGTCAACCCGTCGATGGACCCTTTAGATCTGATAATGCCTTTATCATGGAGGTTAAATTGTCAATAATTAGGGGATTCACCTGTGTTGGTTGCCATAGTAGTAAAGCAGATGCTTGTTTCAAACATTTCTAGGCTTAATTCGATAGCACCTGTATTAATGATGCAGTGATTCCCATTCATATGGGTATGGATTCATGACATAATGCACGATCTGATGAATAACATGAGTAAGATATGATCAGAGGATCTTAGAGATGAATCAACACAAAAAAAAAAAAAAATCCTCCGTGAAACTGGAAACTGAATCATGACATATAAATAAGCAGGACCAAAGGATAGGATGCTCTGACGAATACGCAGGAATGATGGTCATATGCCGATGGTGGAGACAACATTCTAGAAGTCGCAATATGTAAATAACACCTGGGAGCTAAAATAAGGATGATATTCTAAGCGGCAATACAACCAGAGGTGAAAGCGATGAATTCGACACCCTTAAAGTAAGATATCGAATGTATCCAAATAATTACGACTAACAGAAATAATAAAAAAAAAGGGTAAAGTATAGAATTGGAAACCCAATCCCAAACTGATTCATAGCGAAGAGATCAAGATTTCAATGTAAACCAGCAATAACAAATGAAAAACCGGAGATAAATCGATTGTGGATTGGAATAAAACAGCAAGACTAACAAAAGAGAGGGAGGAAAGAAATTATGTTGGAATATGGACTTCCACTTGCTGTAGCAATGGAGGGTCGATCCTGCTATATGCAGGTCGATCCCTTCCAAAATGGTGTGAAAGGAAAATAAAAAAAAATAGAAAATCCAAAAAAATAATCTCCACGAAAAATCCCAAAAATAAAGGAAAGAGGAGGAAGATCGGATACTTACCTGCAGTTCAACAAAGGTCTTGGATGTAAGGGGAGTCTGGATGTTGATCGATCGATGTTTCGTGGATGAAGCCGATGAATGAGTAATTAGAAGATGATAAAGGTGAAAAACCGATGGTAGTGGAGAGGTGAAAGCCGATCGTGAAGAGGAGGATGGAAGGGTCGAAGATCGATCCTCAAGGAGAAGAGGGGTGCTGGGGGTGATAATCGATGATGGATCCTTCATAAGAAACCTCGATGTTGCTGGATGATCTTCCCCCCCTCTCAGTGTAAGGGATGGTTCTCTTTTTAAAGCAAGAGGAGAAGCTCTAGAGGCCTCTTCCGTTAGAGATGAAGGGTGGATCAATCGCATGGTGTAAACTGGAGGGAAGATCCGGCAACCGGGCGCACATGGGGGGTTCGGACGAGAGCGGCTGAAGGAGAGAAACAAACTCGAGAAACTTGAGAAAAACCCTAACTCGACTATTTAGCTTTGCATTTTCCAAAAGAGGTGTTCTTATAAAAAAAAGATTTTCAAAAACGGGTTTCTAAAAACCATTTTGCAATTTTCTTCATTTATTTTTGATTTTTTTTGTTTTTTTCTGAGTATTTTTATTTTTTTGTATTTTAGGAAACACAAAATCCTAAAACGTAAGGCAAAACAAGGATTTAAACTATTTTTTTTGTATTTTTGAGAAATATTTACATAAAGAAGGTTTTCAAGGCTATTTTGAGGAAATTTCTTTAGAAAATGGGTTTGGACCTGAGTTTTGAGAAAATGTTTTGAGTTTTGACACTCGAATCGAGAAATACAACTCGATGGATCCAAACGGATACCGGACGAAGTGTCTGAGCTTTTCAAAAGATTATTTTGGTAATTTTGAGATTTTAATTTAAAATTTGGATAATGAAGCTCAGATTTGGATTTTGATAATGGATCCGGATCCAAAATTGAGTCAGATATGGAAAATGAATTTAATTTCAACCAAATTTTGAGAAACAAAATTGAATTTAGATTTAAAACTGACTCAATTACCCAGAAAATGGGGGCAAAGGGCAGAAAGGGGATATTTACAACATTTTGAAAAATTTGGGGTGTTCACAGATGCCCCTCTTTGCTACTAAGCCGGTTGAAAGCCGAGCTTAGTGGCAAAGAAACACTCCAAATTTTGAAAAATGCCTCAGTCAGCTGATCCGAGCTGGGTGTGGAAGACTTATTTTGAAAACATGGCTCTTTGGGCTTGAAACCTTATCTTGAATGGTCCTGGGGGATGAAATCCTCGACAATGATACGACTGAATGATAGAAATGAGGAAATCGTGATGGGACTTTGGGTGAAAATTCCAGGGATGGTGAGAGATAAGAATTTTGATCAAGTCTCATGGGTGAGACAAGATCAGCCCTTTGGAATGACTCAGGTTTAGCCCTTAACCTGGATGGGATGAAGATAGATCAAGATAATTAGGATGGGGAGGAATATAAGCAGACCTCGATGGGACATTTTTGAGGGAAATGCCTCATGAGATGCAACTCAAGGATGATCCTTTCCTGGATGGATGTACAAAGAGCACAGATTCCTTTGTGGGAAAAACTATGATGGGATGGGACGGATTACCTCGTCCAAACGAGGCTCAGGTTTAACCCAAACCTGAAAGGAAGGCACCTCGTGGAGCGAGGTCCAGGTTTCGCCCTTATCCTGAGAGGGACGACCGTACAAAATCTTCGAGTGACGAAACCGTGATGGGACAACAGATGCATCGCTGAAGCGAGATTCAGGTTTAACCCTTGACCTGAGTGGGAGAATGATACAGAATCTTCGAATGGGGAAACCGTGGTGGGACTAGAAAAGATATCTAGTCGGAAATGGGACTCAGGTTTAACCCTAACCTGAACGAAAAGTACCTCATGGAGCGAGGTTCAGGCTTAACCCTTAACCTGAAAGGGATGACCATACAGAATCCTCGGATGAAGAAACCATGATGGGGCCTTCGGAATTTGGACGAACAAATCCAGAAGGGGTTTGTGAGAAGAGAAAAACAAGGGGTTCCTTGAGGCTTGGAAAAGGGATGATCTTGGGCGCCTCATTGCTAAAAAAATCAGCTTTCTAAAAACAGACGACCTCTCGCAGAAGATTTGGGTTTGTACCTCGAGGGGTGAGGTAACAGGTTTAATCCTTGGCCTGAATGGATACAGAATCCTCGAGGAGCGAGGAGAACTGTGATGGGCCTCTAGACTTTGCACAACAAGTTCAAGAGGGGTTTTTGCAAAAGGATAAAAATGGGGGTCCCTAAAGCTTGAAAAGGGGTTGTTCTTGGGCGCCTCATTGCTGAGACTGAAAATAGCTTTTGACAATAACAGATCTTTTGCAAAAAGTTCAGGTTTAACCCTTATCCTGAGCGGGAACTGTCTATGGCGGGACAGTGGGGAGCACAGGAAAGTGTGTGGATCTGAGAGCGCTCAGATCAGACGGAAGGAAAGGACCTTTCAGTCCTAAGGAGGGATGACGTCAGGATACGTCAAAGCGATCTTCAAGTCCATACTTCATGTTGGGATAATCAGGAAATATTGCCAATAAGATGCCAAAAGTTGTAGTTGATGATTGAATTGTGCTCATGTGTGAAAATATCACCTCTTTCTACCTAGAGTATTAGCTTCAATAGGGCTAACTCTGTAGAATTTGAGATCTAAAATTCAAATTTGTTGTTGTTGAGTTTCTTTAAGGAAGATATCAATTTCCTTGACATGAAAAGAGAGGAGAACATTCTTAGCTTCATAAAAGCAATTAAGTGAAAAGACATTGATATAGATAAAGATGATTCTTGACAGTTTCGGGCAGTTTGATATCCTGGGCATTTCCCATGATGATCTGTTTGCACTCTTTTGAACCATGGATCTTTTCTGGGTTCTTTTTCATCCTCCTTCATTTGGAGATGCTCCTGGCTTTTCTCTCTTTTTCGAGGAAGGGTACGTCACAAACTTCTTCATCTTGGAGATGCTCCGATCCTTCTTTTCTTTCTCAGGGATTATGACATTGGTTCTTGGGTTGAAATCTCTAAATGATAGCAGAAATCAAATATCTTTTAGGGTTTGTCGGTAGGTTCATCGCATCCGCCTTCATCTCGGCGGTGATCTGAACTTTCCCTGGAAGGATCTGTCACAAACTCTGTCATCTTGGAGATGTTTCAAATCTTCTTTGGCCCCAGGGGTCCACTCGCTTAATTCGCCTTCATCTTGACGACAATTGAGAGATCCCTTTTGCGGATATTTGATTACAGCTTAGCTTGGATGACTGAGGATATATGGATTGGGTAGGTTCTTTTTACTGCCCAGGATATTTCCACTGTCTTACCGCCAAAAGAATAATCTTTAAGAATGCGCCACAGCTATGATCAATATCAGTTCACTTATGGCTTTTCAACATCATTGAATTTTCCTTTGCCGATCATATTGAGGATTTTTCCTTCATCCTCTTGGTCGACCAACAGAACAGCTTGAATTTAGTTCTTATTTCGCAAGAGCCTTGCTCTTTTGAAAATGATACTGAAGGTAGTTTGAGATAATTCTTTGTATGATGAAAACTTTCGAGATCAACACTGACTTTTGATAGCAAATTGGCAACATATTCTAGAAAATCCTTGACGAGAGTCGCTTGATATCGAGTCGACACGTCCGTGACAAAATTCTCCTCTCTTTTTCCCCAAAAGAGAGACTCAGGCTTAAACCCTTACCTGAATGGGAAGTTGGAAATACTCCTCTCTTCCCTGAAAGAGGAGGTGTTTGCAAAACAGAACTTTCGAAGAGAAATTAAGTTTTCGTCAAAACTCCCTATCTCTAGGCTTCTCTTATGGAAAGGTGGACGAAAAACAAAGTTGAGAAAGTATCACAGAGGAACGAGTCTATCACACTCTCCCTAGAAGAGGGTCCTCTGTGAAGGGGTTGGCCTAAGATGATAAAACAGGGGCCACAAAAGAAACGAGCTTCCGTCGAAGCTCTCCCCGGAAAAAGGGTTCTCCTGTGTAAAGTTGGTTGTTGTTTTGCAAACTGTTTGCGAAGAAAATGAGTCCCTTTAAACTCTCCTTGGAAGAGGGTCCTTGCGAACGAAAGATGGTTGCATGCGAAAAGAACGAGCTCCCTCGAACTCTCCCTGAAGAGGGTCCTTTGCAAGAGAAAAAGATTGATTCTTGATAAAATGGTAACCTGAAGGTCAAAATTGAGAATTTAGAACTTGAAATGATGATGCTTGGTTAGCACAAAGACTGAACCTGGAGGGCTAACTGATTAGTCAGCCAAACACTAGCATAGCACTGGATTTCGAAAAATGCCTCAGTATGAGCGCTGGGTTTTCGAAAAATGCACACCAGTACGAGCACTGGGTTTTCGAAAAATGCCCCAGTACGAGCGCTGGGTTTTCAAAAAATACACACCAGTACGAGCACTGGATTTTCGAAATGCACACCAGTACGAGCACTGGTTGGTTCAATAGGAGAATTTGAAAATGAGACCGACATTCAAAGATACTTGAGAATTAAGCGAGAATGATTACCGGTGTTTCAGGATTATCCCTTATCCTGAAGGGGAATTTAAGGAGGAACTTTGAGAAAATAGGGATATACAAAAGCAAAAATCCAAGTCGGAACTCGGTTTTTCAAATATAAGAAAATGAGTGAGAATCGAGTTTGAAAACTCGAATTCTCAACCCAACAATTTTGTCCAACACGAGCATTGGTTTCAAAAGAAAGTTCAAGTAGGGACTTGAGACTTCAAATGATATATAAAAGGAAAAACCCGAGTCGGAACCCGGATCTTTTAAAAATGATGATAAAGATGGGGAATCTGAGTTTCGAAAACTCGAATCTTCAAGGGTACGATCGGTTCCAACACGAGTGTTGAATCCGATAGGAAGTCCGAGTCGGAACTCGAGACTTCAAACGATATATAAAAAAGGAAAAACCCGAGTCGGAACACGGATCTTTAAAATAATGATAAAAATGGAAGAACCCGAGTTTTGAAAAACTCGAATCTTCAAGGGTACGATTGGTTCCAACACGAGCGTTGAATCCGATAGGAAGTCCGAGTCGGAACTCGAAACTTCAAACGATATATAAAAAGGGAAAACCCGAGTCGGAACCCGGATCTTTAAAAATAATGATAAAAATGGAAGAACCCGAGTTTTGAAAAACTCGAATCTTCAAGGGTACGATCGGTTCCAACACGAGCATTGAATCCGATAGGAAGTCCGAGTCGGAACTCGAAACTTCAAACGATATATAAAAAGGAAAAACCCGAGTCGGAACCCGGATCTTTAGAATAATGATAAAAATGGAAGAACCCGAGTTTTGAAAAACTCGAATCTTCAAGGGTACGATCGGTTCCAACACGAGCGTTGAATCCGATAGGAAGTCCGAGTCGGAACTCGAAACTTCAAACGATATATAAAGAAGGGAAAACCCGAGTCGGAACCCGGATCTTTAAAAATAATTATAAAAAATGGAAGAACCCGAGTTTTGAAAAACTCGAATCTTCAAGGGTACGATCGGTTCCAACACGAGCGTTGAATCCGATAGGAAGTCCGAGTCGGAACTCGAAACTTCAAACGATATATAAAAAGGAAAAACCCGAGTCGGAACCCGGATCTTCAAAAATAATGATAAAAAAAGGAAGAACCCGAGTTTTGAAAAACCCGAATCTTCAAGGGTACGATCGGTTCCAACACGAGCGTTGAATCCGATAGGAAGTCCGAGTCGAAACTCGAGACTTCAAACGATATATAAAGAAGGGAAAACCCGAGTCGGAACCCGGATCTTTAAAAATAATGATAAAAATGGAAGAACCCGAGTTTTGAAAAACTCGAATCTTCAAGGGTACGATCGGTTCCAATACGAGCGTTGAATCCGATAGGAAGTCCGAGTCGGAACTCGAAACTTCAAATGATATATAAATATGAAAAGGGAAGACCCGAGTCGGAACCCGAATCTTTAAAAATAAAAATGAAAACAAAAAACAAAAACAAAAACAAAAACCTGAGTCGGAACTCAGACGGGAAGGAAATAATTTCTACCCAAGAGTCTGAACTTGAAGGATTGACAGAAGCATGAGTAGATTTTGATGATGAAGATGAGGGATTTATTCGAGATCCTAGACCCAAGATGGCCTAAGGTTCGAACGGCTTCATGATCTCCTCCTATCCTAAAGGAGTATGGAATAAAATTTGATGAGAATTGAAGAATTTTTTGGGGGAATAATCCAGATTTATCCCTTAATTTGAAGAAGAATAAAATTTATAAACATGGAGAGGAATTTAAATAGATTTATTTGGAAATTTGTTTTTGGAAAAGAATTCTCACGGGTGGCAGCGATGCTCCTATGAGGGGTATCAGGATTATCCCTTATCCTGAATGGGAAAAGAATAGATTTTAAGGAAAATTTAAATGAAGAGAAATTGATATAAATTTAAAAAAAATCAAACGAAAGTTGATAAAACTTGTTATTTACAAAATAATCCTCATAGGTAGCACTATCGCTCCTGCGAGGGGTTTCAGGATTATCCCTTATCCTGAATGGAAAGAAGAATAAAATTTAAAGAGATTTAATCTAGAAAATCAATAAAGATTAAAAAAAAAAACTTGTATTTACAAAAGAATCCTCATAGGTAGCATTGTGGCTCCTACGAGGGGTTTCAGGATTATCCCTTATCCTGAATGGGAGCACCTCGGACAACGAGGGTCAAGTTTATCCCTTAACCTGAAAGGGTAAAACACCTCGGACAATGAGGGTCAGGTTTATCCCTTAACCTGAAAGGGCGAAAAAAGAAGATTTAGAAAATACCTCATGGGAAAGAGGCATCAGGTTTATCCCTTAACCTGAAAGGGTTAAAGAATAAAAATTGATAGAATTTAATGACATTGATGAAAACTTGACAAAAAATTGATAAAGATAATGAACTGACGAAAATTTGATTAAATTGAAGATGAAATGAATGCAACTAATAAAGATAACAAGATTAACTGAAAAGTTGAGAAGATTTTTTGAAAAAGAGTTTGTCTGATCCTGCCTGCACGTGGGATCTTTAAAGGAAAATGTTTATTTAAGTGAAAAATCATTTTTGGGAAGAAAATCCACTGCAAGAAGAATGATCAGTGCGAGGACTGATCCTTCGAATGAGAGATCATCATGAGGGTCAATTTTTGAAGGCAATGGTTTTTTAAAACCTATTTTTGAAGAAGAAGATCAACAATAGATCTGATTTCTAAAAATAACAGTTTGAAATTGATAATAAGATCAACACAAGGGTTGATCTTTGAAGGTAATGCTTAAAAACCAATCTTGGAAGATAAGACCAACACAGGGTCGATCTTTGAATATAATGATTTAAAACCCATTTTTGGAAGATAAGATCAATACAATGATAGATCTTTAAATAGGATGATTTATAACCCATTTTAAAAGATAAGAACAACACCAGGGTTGATCTTTGAAAAGTTTTGAGATCAATTTTGGAGGATAAGACCAACACAAGGGTTGATCTTTTGAATAAAAAGATTTGAAATCCATTTTGGAAGATAAGGGTTGATCTATAAAGATTTGAAATCCATTTTGAAAGATAAGACCAACACAAAGGTTGATCTTTGAATATAAAGATTTAAAATCCATTTTGAAAGATAAGATCAACACAAGGATTGATCTTTGAAAAGTTTAAAATTCATTTTGGAAGATAAGACCAACACAAGGGTTGATCTTTCAATATAATGGTTTGAAAAACTTATTTTTGAAGACATGATCAACACGAGGGTTGATTTTTTGTCAAAGGTTAGACCGAGGAATATTTGAACTCCTTGGTCATAACGAAGATTTTTTTTTTTTTTTTTAAATTTCATGATTTTCGAAAAAGCCCTCATAGGCAATATCATTTCTCTCATGAATGATGTCAGGATTGTCTCGCATTCCGAAAAGAACAAGAATTTAAATGCCCCAGTATGGCAAAAGAAGAAAGTATTTGAATACCAAAGATATAAAGAAAACTTGACATTTCATTGATAAGTAAAGGTTTGATGACAAAAACTAAATATTTACAAGAACTTTTTTTTTTTAAAAAGGAAAAGATCTATAGAAGGCTGAACTGACTTGCCCCTACAAGATAACTAAAAAAAAGAGACGAAAGCAGGAAACTTTGGCTTTATCAATTCTTCGGGTGATCCGGAAGAGTCTAGGTTGGAACTGCAGGTTGTTCCCCTGCTTCCTCTGGTACCAAAATTTCTTTGTCGATGAAATCCTGTATGATGTTTTTGAGGACGAAGCAATGCTCTGTATCGTGCCCCCTTACTTGATGAAATTTGCAAAAACATTCTTTCCATTTTCCCATGGTGACTGAAGGATCAACTCCCCTGGGAAGCTTGATCATATCTTTCGTGAGTAGGTATTCGAGAACCTCCTCGACTGGCTGACCTAAAGGGGAAAATTTGCGATCATAACTCCAGCCAACATGCTTTGTCTCCTTTGGCTTGCCTGATTTTTGTCGAGAGCCGTCCCTTTTCTGAGCATGCTTGGTTAGAGGAATCGGGCACTTTTCTTCTTTGTCTTCAACAAAAAGATTCCTATCAAAGCAGTCTTGAATAATATTTTTGAAAACAAAGCAATGATCAGTGTCATGTCCTGTTGTCCGATGGAATTTGCAGAATTGGTTCTTGTATTTTCCCAAGATAGTGGAAGGACTTGTGGCTTTTGGGAGCCTGACTAGTCTCTTGGTCAACATGTATTCAAGAACTTTATCCAGCGACTCATCCAAGGGAGTGAAATCTCGGTTACTACTCCAATCTTTACGCTTTAGCTTTTCCTGATTCTTCTCCTTCTGCGGAGGATTGGGTTGAAGTGGTTCATCTTGGTTTCTGCTGAACTTTCCCTTCTGGTTCCTAGATGACTCCAAATTGCTATTTTGATTGCCTGGGTTGCCTTTGTTGCCACTCCTGCTGATTTTAGAACTTCTTGCACTTCCATCGTTGTGCTTGCTTGTTCGGAAAGTGACAGGTGTCTCTTCCTTGGTGGGAGCTTTTCCAAAACTGGCTTCAGCCTGCTCGGATAATATCTCAACCATCATCTTTTTGAACAACCGATATATGGCAGGATCAATCTCATTCTGGCTGTCCTGACCTCCTTCTCTGGCAAACCTCTGAGAGTCCATTTCTCAATTCTTGCTTCTAACTGGTGCGGTCTCTGATCTCAGTCTGGACCACCCGTTAATACCAAATGCTTTTTCTGTAGGACAAAATGGGACCCTTTTAGAAAGATTTTGGAGGAAACTTTGATAAAGAAATCAAGTTGATAAAGAGACATCCCACTACTAGGGATTGAGCCCGTACGAGAGGTATGACAATTGAATTATTTTCCCGTGAGAAGAAATAAATAATTTAGAAAAGGACATCTCTTGATGAAAGAGATTTTTGTTACAAAATAGATTTAGAAGATATGTAGAAGAAAATTTTAGAATAGATGGTAAATTTTGAAAAATTGGAAAAATTGCAGGCAGGATCATAAAAGAATTTAAAGAAATCAAGAAAGGAAAAGAAAAATACACCTGGGTTTTCTGAAGAGAAGGAAAATTTTGGATAATATGCCCAGGGTTTTGGAAAGGTATGATATATATATATATATATATAAGAAAATATGAGAGACATTGCATAACTAAAATCATATCAACAAAGATGTGCACACAGCATTCCCTAAAGCTGACTCTATATGCAATATTTGAAATGGCTGATAGGACCTTAATCCTAACTCTAAGATTTATATCATCTGATTCCAATCAAGGTACGCCGATATACTCAAGCCGAAGCTCGAAGTACGTGGCATATAAGATATCTCTTCGGTTCTAAGGTAAGGGCTTCCCAACATCCTTGAGCACCTATCGATATACCTCGGACTATGGCCCTTAGGTACGTGGTAGGGGGGCGCGAACCCAAATAAGTGGTCCAGTTGTGAGGCTCTCTCCCGAACTATGGTTCAGTGAGACATCCCAGCAACGTGAAGACCAGGACAATATAGGTAGGGATTTTTTTCAAAATATGATCAACATGCAATAAAATCAGAAGGCTCTAATGCAAGTCCTAAAGAGATAGATTTAAAGAAGAAGCATACACTTGCATACATCGTTTTGCATTCAATTCCTAAAATTGAGGAGAGTTGTATTTAAGACCTAAGTCTAATATGAACATGGAATATTCTCCTCAATATGGTCCTACCAAACCATACTTAAGTCCTATATGCAATGATGTCAGCTTTAGGACAAAATCTAGGTGATGTCTTCTTTTAAATCGTTGTAATTTTGAAAAGATTTTTAAATGTAAAACATGTGAAAACCAGACATCAAATAATAAAAACCGGTTCTCACTAGTGGATGAGACCGGGTCGAACTCAGGGAACGGAAATATATCGTATTCAAGCACACAAATCTAAACTAATCTTTATTGCCGAATTATTTGAAATGTAAAATGTTCAGAAAAGTAAAAACAACTAACTATTACAACAAATGAATACCTTCGCAGAGGGCGTAAAGTGCAATATTTACAAACCCAATTAAATTCCTAAATTCTAAAATAAGAGAAAAACATCTTCTATTCTTGCACTTTCCATGTTAGGTAATCGCTTCAACTCCACTCCTTCATTATCCTGCACAAATTCAATGAACAATAGCAGTACCAGAGTTCGAAATAGAAATCTATATTGAATTAACTACTTCTTAAAAACACTGAAGAATATTAACAAAAGACTTCAATGACAACTAAAACTACATTAACTAACACAATTAACTAAATTTCAACTCACTCAAACTAAACTTTATGGAATCTATTCATTTCAATTAACAAACAGTGAAAACAATTAGTCACTAACACTTTATTATTGAAAAATACAAATACAAATATCAAAATTTAAAGCATTAAAATCAAGAAATGTAAACATCAAGGAATGCCTACTGAAAAACAAACTGGAAACTTACACAGAAATAGCAAATGAAACAAATTTGTAACAGATATTGAATGAAGCACAACAGGAAAAATCCTTGATTGAAAAAAACAGCAAATCGACCTATGTCAACTAAAAATATAGAAAATAAAATGTAAAACAGAAACAGGATGTTACAAAACAGAAAATATGAATGTGAATTTACTAAAAAAAAAAACAGGATTTCATTAAAATGAAAAGAAAAGGAATTTAAAAGAAAAACTGAACTAAATGAAAAGGAAAAAAACCCAGAAATGATCTAATTAAGAACAGAAAATCCACTAATACTCAATCCACAAAGCTCCTTCAACAATCAGTACTTTGTTACTCAAACCAAATCCAGAATTCCTGTGAATCTGTCGATCAATATTCACCAAATATCTTGGTAGATAATAATTGATCAGGTTGGAAACTCAATAGATCTGTGATCAATCAAGCCAAAACATATGAAAAAAATTGATCAACACTTTCATTAGTTTTCACACAGCATAATTTTCAATCACCAGAAATCATCAACTTTTATTCCACCGTGAAATAAAATTTTCCGGTTAACAATTACTCCAGCAACGCAAAGTAGATTTCCAATTCAGCAAAAATGAATTTCCACGGCATCACAAATGGATTCTGATCAGTCTTGCTTCATGGTAAATAATTCCCACCAGAGATCAAAAATCAAACAATTATCGAAAAAGAAGAAAACACCGGCGATCAGAAATCAAGAACCTCACCGGAAAACAGGAATCCCATTTAAAAAATGTTATCCAATAATCAGAGTGCCGTTGGATGCTCAGTCATGATGCTGAATTTTAATGGAAGAAACTCAATCCAGATCACCAAACAACATCAGATCTCAGTAGATCAAGTGATCGTGCTGATTTTTCACACAAACAAACACTAATCCGGAGCTCAAATTATCGTCGGATTCCTTCACAGAATTTTTTTCTTTTTATGTTTTATTCCCTTTTTTTTTATTTTCCAAATTGAAATTCAACAGATTATCATTCAGAAAGAATTGAAACAAAGAAGAAGAAGAAGTAATAGAAAAAAAAAACAGATAAGAAGAAGACGTAGAAGAAGAAGAAGAAGAGGAAGAAGAAGATACAGAGAATGAAGAAGATTCGGATGAAGAAAAAGAACTGAGGAAGAAGAAGAAGAAGAAGATGAAAATCGGAGGAAGAAGAAGCTGAAGAAGATGAAGAAGAAGAAGAAGAACTGAAGAGAGGAGGAAGAAGAAGCTGAAGAAGAGGACTTACCGTGAAATGGAGGGAATCGGGGAAGAAGCGGCCTCCACCTTTTGCGCTGCTGCCGACTGAAGAAGCACCACCGGCTGAAGAAAAAGAAAAATAGGGAGAAAGGGAAGAAGAGGTAAGGAAGAACCGGTGGTGGAGAAGGGAAAGAAGAGAGGGAAGAAAAGGAAAAGAGGGGAAAAGAAATGGGTTAGGCGCACAGGGGAAGACGCCCCCCATTTCGTTTTTTCTGGGTTTTAAAAACAAGCAAACCGGTTCAAAACCGGTTTGCTGTTTGTTTTAACGAAATCCAAACCGGCTGGAACCGGTTTCCTTATTATAGTTTTAGTTTTCAGAAATGCAAACCGGTTCAAGCCGGTTTGTGTTATTATTTTTTTTCAAAAATTACAAACCATGTAATGGTTTGTTTTTATTAGTATATTTTTTTTCTTTTCATTTTCAAAAATCAAGAAAACCGTATACATCGGTTTATTATGAAAATTTTCAAAAACAAAACTCTTTATTTATAAAGAAACTTCAAAAATTAATCTAACTATATATTTTTTTCTTTTCTAAAAAAAACAAACACTTAAAATGAATATAAAACTATTTTTCTCCATTTTTTATTTTTTTATTTTTATTTTTAATAAAAACTAAAACTAAACTACTATGACTTATAACAAAAACTAAAAAAATGTAAAGTAAAACTATTTTTCATGCATTTTCTATTTTTAAATCATTTTAGCATATTTACTTGAAAACTATCATAAAATTGGGTTTTTGAAACATTATTTTATAAAATCATGCATATTTAAATGTTAATAAACCCTGAATTATATGCATGATCAAATACCCCCATGATTATGTTTTGCTAGTCCTCGAGCAAACTAGAAAAATGCAAGAAATCAAACTATCACCTAACTCACTTTCGTAGGAATCACGGTTGCATTTAGCTCATGCAACACGCCCTTTCAACCCCTGGGTTACCCCAGTGGACGAGTAAGGTCTCGTGAGGGTTTGCAGTGATGCTACCCACAAACATCTCTGTCATGTATGCATAATATTACACATCCTCACAATCAGTAGATAATCAAAGACTTTATTTTCACAAATATTTCCTGTTATTTCAAAATCGAAATATAATTAGAGTCTTTTATGCACCACCACAGAAAAGAATTTCTTTCACTTTTCTAAAATATCACAATTATTTATGTTTTATTCTTAGAAAATCCAATAAAAACATATTATTATTTACTTATCCTCACTCATATGTTTTCTGCACAGGTTTTCTCAATCACACTTCTAAGCATTGAACTTTTCTTTCTTTTTAAGCTCTTTTCTCTCTCTTTTTTTTTTTTTTCTTTTCACGCTTTTTTCTTTTTGCGCACTTATTCTTCTCTTATAGCTTGCGTGTGGTCTGCTTTTATGCCTTGTGCAATGTCAATATCTTCTATACTTTTTCAATGCATACCAAAAGATATCAACTAAGACATAAAAGTGACTTCCTTCATTCACCTTTATAACATGAGAGTCAAATATTTCAACTTGTATCTGTTCTCAGTTACGTAGGATCACAAAGTTTTCCACTCTCCTTTTCCGAAATGGAATTAAAAGTTTCAACTTACATTTAATTTCCATCTACTAAGGATTGTGGAATTATCCAAACAACCTAACACATGCTATATTTTTTTCTTTTGAGCTCATTTTTTACGCTTTTGTTCATTTGCTTAGTTTTTCAAAAATACCACTGTGCATATTCATATTTATGATTCAAAATCAATTCTAACATGTATCTATCATCATTTCTTCGAAATCCACATAAACAACCATAATTTTTAGATCTATGTCAGAAAAAATTTTCGTGGGGTTTAAAAATCCTCTAAAAACATTAGATTTGAAATAACATTCATATAGGTTCAAACTATTTCTTTAAAAATCTACTTTTCATGAGAGATATGTAAACATGTGCAAGAACGTAAACAGAAATATCAAGGTGTGCATTCTACACCCTCCCCCATGCTTATATGACACTGTCCCAGTGGCACTCCCCCATGCTTGAATGAAACTAAATGAATGCACATGAGAGAAATAAATGAGGGAATAGAGTAGAATGACCTGACATGAATTAAAAATGCACGTTCTATGAATGTAATGAATGCAATGTACACATGACAAAACATATAAACCATGAATGAAACACAAAGAACATAAAAAACTCATGAATAAAACTAAAAAGTAAAAAAAAAAACAAAATAAAATCTATAAATTCTAAGCAAGATATGGGTTGCCTCCCATAAAGCGCTAAGTTTCACGTCCCCAGCCAGACGGATCCCTGGAAAAACCTTCATCGTCCATGAGATCAATGGACATGAAGTCAGACTCAACCGGGCTCTATGAAGAAAAGAGTGTCATCTGTGACATTACGCACTGTGTTTCCATCCCTTCTACCTCCAAATGTAGTATCATGACTCTCTTGACATGAAGAACTGAGATTAGTCTCATGTGAGAGACTGGTCAGGAAATGAGAGTTTAGGACCGACCGAGTATCAATGAATGCTACTTCAGACAAGTGGTGAATATGATCTGGCTTGACTTGGTCAAGCACCTTCTGCATCTGCACCTCTTGCTTACTCAAAACGATTGGTGATCCTAAAGGCTGAGGAAATGGGGCTTTATATGATGAAAATGTATGTTGTGAGTAAAGCCCTTCCTGCTGAGGTAATATGGAAATCGACTCGTCAGTAGAAGTGATATGGGGCTCATGAGTCGATTCCTGAGTGGAGTGACACGCCTTCCCATACTGAAGGGATGTAATAGATTTGACTTGCTCATGATGTGAATCAGTGGGTTGCAAGTCAAATCACATGGAATCCTCTCCCTTGGATGTGACAACAGACTGACTAGATGGGTTCCCCTCGCTTTGCCTACTGAAGGTCTCAACCAATTGTCCCATTTGAGTCTCTAGCTTGGCTATTGACTGCGTATGGGAGCTCAAAACTTGTAATATCCTATCTTGGAAGGATTGACTAAATGAAGGCTCATAGGGTTGAGTATAAAGAGGTTGGGCTGGGGGATGAACCTGTGGAAAAATGGGATGCGAGTAACCTTGTGAAGAGTTACTGGGTCTATACTGTGTCTGGGAGGGCTGATGGGATGGGGAAATAAACTGGTTTCGCCAACCTGGGTTATATGAGGATGTAAATGAATCGGGCATGGGTTTAGCGAAACCTTGGGCAGCATTCACCTGCTCCTGAACGAATTCAGGATATAATGACGCTGTCGAACAATCCGCAACACAGTGTGCAGGGCTAGCGCATAGCTCGCACACTCTTTTTACTGGATTTCTTGAAGAATTGGCTAAGAAGTGATCTAACTTCCTAGTCAACTGGTCAACCTTGGTACGCAATTCTAACTCGGACCCAACTTCGGAAATCCCAACTTTCCTAGGACCACTAGATAGAGAAGTAGTCCTATCGAGCTGTGAAGACAAAGCATGATGCATCGTGTTTTCACTCAAGGTCTCAAATAAAGACCACACCTCGTCCTCACTCTTGAGCATAAAAGTGCCCCCACAAGACGAATCAACCATTTGACGATGCTTTTCAGTAAGCCCGTCATAAAAATACTGCACCAACTGCCAACGAGGCACCTGGTGATGGGGACACTTTCGGAGAAGATCTTTCAATCTCTCCCAAGACTCGTGAAATTGTTCTCCCTCAATTTGAGAAAAACTGGTTATAGCTTTACGAAACTGATTCGTCTTACCAATTAGGAAATATTTTTTTTAAAATTCTTTTTGCATTCCTTCCCAAGTAGTAATATGAACCGTCTCAAGAGATTTTAACCAGTGCTTGGCTTTATCTTTGAGAGAGAACGGAAACAAGGTTAACCGCATAGCATCTTCTCCAAAATTATTGATTCGCACAGTCGAGCAAATCTCAAGGAATTCGTCGAGATGACGATATGGGTCCTCATTGCTAAGGCCATAAAACAAAGGTAACATTTGAATCACACTGGCCTTAATCTCAAAATGACTCGCTCCTACATCAGGTCTCGTGATGCAGGAGGCGGGAGTATACGTATTTGGCATGAAGTACTCCCTCAAAGGACGGATCAAATGATGATCGTCAGCCATTGCGTACACCTTAGAGTAGACCGGTGTAGCACACGTCCTAACTTTGGGTTTTCTACCTAACTAACGCACTAAGCGGCCAAACCACGCAAACCACAAAGCGAGTTAACTAAAAACAACAAAGACTACACCTACACCACGCAGTTACACATAACAGAGATTATGCATTAAAAATAGGAAATCTATGTGTACGGTACCAATCGTACACAGTCACCTCTAAGGGGATCCTAATAGGTGGGCTATGCAGAAAAGTAAGCTCGTCTCTAAGATATGCACATACGTGGTTCTAAACCTAAATGCACACAAACACTAGGCAATAAAGCGAATACTAATATTACGCCGTTCCCCGGCAACGGCGCCAAAAATTTGATGTCTTCTTTTAAATCGTTGTAATTTTGAAAAGATTTTTAAATGTAAAACATGTGAAAACCAGACATCAAATAATAAAAACCGGTTCTCACTAGTGGATGAGACCGGGTCGAACTCAGGGAACGGGAATATATCGTATTCAAGCACCCAAATCTAAACTAATCTTTATTGCCGAATTATTTGAAATGTAAAATGTTCAGAAAAGTAAAAACAACTAACTATTACAACAAATGAATACCCTTCGCAGAGGGCGTAAAGTGCGATATTTACAAACCTAATTAAATTCCTAAATTCTAAAATAAGAGAAAAACATCTTCTATTCTTGCACTTCCCATGTTAGGTAATCGCTTCAACTCCACTCCTTCATTATCCTGCACAAATTCAATGAACAATAGCAGTACCAGAGTTCGAAATAGAAATCTATATTGAATTAACTACTTCTTAAAAACACTGAAGAATATTAACAAAAGACTTCAATGACAACTAAAACTACATTAACTAACACAATTAACTAAATTTCAACTCACTCAAACTAAACTTTATGGAATCTATTCATTTCAATTAACAAACAGTGAAAACAATTAGTCACTAACACTTTATTATTGAAAAATACAAATACAAATATCAAAATTTAAAGCATTAAAATCAAGAAATGTAAACATCAAGGAATGCCTACTGAAAAACAAACTGGAAACTTACACAGAAATAGCAAATGAAACAAATTTGTAACAGATATTGAATGAAGCACAACAGGAAAAATCCTTGATTGAAAAAAACAGCAAATCGACCTATGTCAACTAAAAATATAGAAAATAAAATGTAAAACAGAAACAGGATGTTACAAAACAGAAAATATGAATGTGAATTTACTAAAAAAAAAAACAGGATTTCATTAAAATGAAAAGAAAAGGAATTTAAAAGAAAAACTGAACTAAATGAAAAGGAAAAAAAACCAGAAATGATCTAATTAAGAACAGAAAATCCACTAATACTCAATCCACAAAGCTCCTTCAACAATCAGTACTTTGTTACTCAAACCAAATCCAGAATTCCTGTGAATCTGTCGATCAATATTCACCAAATATCTTGGTAGATAATAATTGATCAGGTTGGAAACTCAATAGATCTGTGATCAATCAAGCCAAAACATATGAAAAAAATTGATCAACACTTTCATTAGTTTTCACACAGCATAATTTTCAATCACCAGAAATCATCAACTTTTATTCCACCGTGAAATAAAATTTTCCGGTTAACAATTACTCCAGCAACGCAAAGTAGATTTCCAATTCAGCAAAAATGAATTTCCACGGCATCACAAATGGATTCTGATCAGTCTTGCTTCATGGTAAATAATTCCCACCAGAGATCAAAAATCAAACAATTATCGAAAAAGAAGAAAACACCGGCGATCAGAAATCAAGAACCTCACCGGAAAACAGGAATCCCATTTAAAAAATGTTATCCAATAATCAGAGTGCCGTTGGATGCTCAGTCATGATGCTGAATTTTAATGGAAGAAACTCAATCCAGATCACCAAACAACATCAGATCTCAGTAGATCAAGTGATCGTGCTGATTTTTCACACAAACAAACACTAATCCGGAGCTCAAATTATCGTCGGATTCCTTCACAGAATTTTTTTCTTTTTATGTTTTATTCCCTTTTTTTTATTTTCCAAATTGAAATTCAACAGATTATCATTCAGAAAGAATTGAAACAAAGAAGAAGAAGAAGTAATAGAAAAAAAAAACAGATAAGAAGAAGACGTAGAAGAAGAAGAAGAAGAGGAAGAAGAAGATACAGAGAATGAAGAAGATTTGGATGAAGAAAAAGAACTGAGGAAGAAGAAGAAGAAGAAGATGAAAATCGGAGGAAGAAGAAGCTGAAGAAGATGAAGAAGAAGAAGAAGAACTGAAGAGAGGAGGAAGAAGAAGCTGAAGAAGAGGACTTACCGTGAAATGGAGGGAATCGGGGAAGAAGCGGCCTCCACCTTTTGCGCTGCTGCCGACTGAAGAAGCACCACCGGCTGAAGAAAAAG
The DNA here is from genome assembly GCF_984573655.1 of Nuphar pumila. Classification (NCBI taxonomy): domain Eukaryota; kingdom Viridiplantae; phylum Streptophyta; class Magnoliopsida; order Nymphaeales; family Nymphaeaceae; genus Nuphar; species Nuphar pumila. The sequence continues at coordinate 55,517,938 of NC_143264.1, read as the reverse complement.
AAAAATAGGGAGAAAGGGAAGAAGAGGTAAGGAAGAACCGGTGGTGGAGAAGGGAAAGAAGAGAGGGAAGAAAAGGAAAAGAGGGGAAAAGAAATGGGTTAGGCGCACAGGGGAAGACGCCCCCCATTTCGTTTTTTCTGGGTTTTAAAAACAAGCAAACCGGTTCAAAACCGGTTTGCTGTTTGTTTTAACGAAATCCAAACCGGCTGGAACCGGTTTCCTTATTATAGTTTTAGTTTTCAGAAATGCAAACCGGTTCAAGCCGGTTTGTGTTATTATTTTTTTTCAAAAATTACAAACCATGTAATGGTTTGTTTTTATTAGTATATTTTTTTTCTTTTCATTTTCAAAAATCAAGAAAACCGTATACATCGGTTTATTATGAAAATTTTCAAAAACAAAACTCTTTATTTATAAAGAAACTTCAAAAATTAATCTAACTATATATTTTTTTCTTTTCTAAAAAAAACAAACACTTAAAATGAATATAAAACTATTTTTCTCCATTTTTTATTTTTTTATTTTTATTTTTAATAAAAACTAAAACTAAACTACTATGACTTATAACAAAAACTAAAAAAATGTAAAGTAAAACTATTTTTCATGCATTTTCTATTTTTAAATCATTTTAGCATATTTACTTGAAAACTATCATAAAATTGGGTTTTTGAAACATTATTTTATAAAATCATGCATATTTAAATGTTAATAAACCCTGAATTATATGCATGATCAAATACCCCCATGATTATGTTTTGCTAGTCCTCGAGCAAACTAGAAAAATGCAAGAAATCAAACTATCACCTAACTCACTTTCGTAGGAATCACGGTTGCATTTAGCTCATGCAACACGCCCTTTCAACCCCTGGGTTACCCCAGTGGACGAGTAAGGTCTCGTGAGGGTTTGCAGTGATGCTACCCACAAACATCTCTGTCATGTATGCATAATATTACACATCCTCACAATCAGTAGATAATCAAAGACTTTATTTTCACAAATATTTCCTGTTATTTCAAAATCGAAATATAATTAGAGTCTTTTATGCACCACCACAGAAAAGAATTTCTTTCACTTTTCTAAAATATCACAATTATTTATGTTTTATTCTTAGAAAATCCAATAAAAACATATTATTATTTACTTATCCTCACTCATATGTTTTCTGCACAGGTTTTCTCAATCACACTTCTAAGCATTGAACTTTTCTTTCTTTTTAAGCTCTTTTCTCTCTCTTTTTTTTTTTTTCTTTTCACGCTTTTTTCTTTTTGCGCACTTATTCTTCTCTTATAGCTTGCGTGTGGTCTGCTTTTATGCCTTGTGCAATGTCAATATCTTCTATACTTTTTCAATGCATACCAAAAGATATCAACTAAGACATAAAAGTGACTTCCTTCATTCACCTTTATAACATGAGAGTCAAATATTTCAACTTGTATCTGTTCTCAGTTACGTAGGATCACAAAGTTTTCCACTCTCCTTTTCCGAAATGGAATTAAAAGTTTCAACTTACATTTAATTTCCATCTACTAAGGATTGTGGAATTATCCAAACAACCTAACACATGCTATATTTTTTTCTTTTGAGCTCATTTTTTACGCTTTTGTTCATTTGCTTAGTTTTTCAAAAATACCACTGTGCATATTCATATTTATGATTCAAAATCAATTCTAACATGTATCTATCATCATTTCTTCGAAATCCACATAAACAACCATAATTTTTAGATCTATGTCAGAAAAAATTTTCGTGGGGTTTAAAAATCCTCTAAAAACATTAGATTTGAAATAACATTCATATAGGTTCAAACTATTTCTTTAAAAATCTACTTTTCATGAGAGATATGTAAACATGTGCAAGAACGTAAACAGAAATATCAAGGTGTGCATTCTACACCCTCCCCCATGCTTATATGACACTGTCCCAGTGGCACTCCCCCATGCTTGAATGAAACTAAATGAATGCACATGAGAGAAATAAATGAGGGAATAGAGTAGAATGACCTGACATGAATTAAAAATGCACGTTCTATGAATGTAATGAATGCAATGTACACATGACAAAACATATAAACCATGAATGAAACACAAAGAACATAAAAAACTCATGAATAAAACTAAAAAGTAAAAAAAAAAACAAAATAAAATCTATAAATTCTAAGCAAGATATGGGTTGCCTCCCATAAAGCGCTAAGTTTCACGTCCCCAGCCAGACGGATCCCTGGAAAAACCTTCATCGTCCATGAGATCAATGGACATGAAGTCAGACTCAACCGGGCTCTATGAAGAAAAGAGTGTCATCTGTGACATTACGCACTGTGTTTCCATCCCTTCTACCTCCAAATGTAGTATCATGACTCTCTTGACATGAAGAACTGAGATTAGTCTCATGTGAGAGACTGGTCAGGAAATGAGAGTTTAGGACCGACCGAGTATCAATGAATGCTACTTCAGACAAGTGGTGAATATGATCTGGCTTGACTTGGTCAAGCACCTTCTGCATCTGCACCTCTTGCTTACTCAAAACGATTGGTGATCCTAAAGGCTGAGGAAATGGGGCTTTATATGATGAAAATGTATGTTGTGAGTAAAGCCCTTCCTGCTGAGGTAATATGGAAATCGACTCGTCAGTAGAAGTGATATGGGGCTCATGAGTCGATTCCTGAGTGGAGTGACACGCCTTCCCATACTGAAGGGATGTAATAGATTTGACTTGCTCATGATGTGAATCAGTGGGTTGCAAGTCAAATCACATGGAATCCTCTCCCTTGGATGTGACAACAGACTGACTAGATGGGTTCCCCTCGCTTTGCCTACTGAAGGTCTCAACCAATTGTCCCATTTGAGTCTCTAGCTTGGCTATTGACTGCGTATGGGAGCTCAAAACTTGTAATATCCTATCTTGGAAGGATTGACTAAATGAAGGCTCATAGGGTTGAGTATAAAGAGGTTGGGCTGGGGGATGAACCTGTGGAAAAATGGGATGCGAGTAACCTTGTGAAGAGTTACTGGGTCTATACTGTGTCTGGGAGGGCTGATGGGATGGGGAAATAAACTGGTTTCGCCAACCTGGGTTATATGAGGATGTAAATGAATCGGGCATGGGTTTAGCGAAACCTTGGGCAGCATTCACCTGCTCCTGAACGAATTCAGGATATAATGACGCTGTCGAACAATCCGCAACACAGTGTGCAGGGCTAGCGCATAGCTCGCACACTCTTTTTACTGGATTTCTTGAAGAATTGGCTAAGAAGTGATCTAACTTCCTAGTCAACTGGTCAACCTTGGTACGCAATTCTAACTCGGACCCAACTTCGGAAATCCCAACTTTCCTAGGACCACTAGACAGAGAAGTAGTCCTATCGAGCTGTGAAGACAAAGCATGATGCATCGTGTTTTCACTCAAGGTCTCAAATAAAGACCACACCTCGTCCTCACTCTTGAGCATAAAAGTGCCCCCACAAGACGAATCAACCATTTGACGATGCTTTTCAGTAAGCCCGTCATAAAAATACTGCACCAACTGCCAACGAGGCACCTGGTGATGGGGACACTTTCGGAGAAGATCTTTCAATCTCTCCCAAGACTCGTGAAATTGTTCTCCCTCAATTTGAGAAAAACTGGTTATAGCTTTACGAAACTGATTCGTCTTACCAATTAGGAAATATTTTTTTTAAAATTCTTTTTGCATTCCTTCCCAAGTAGTAATATGAACCGTCTCAAGAGATTTTAACCAGTGCTTGGCTTTATCTTTGAGAGAGAACGGAAACAAGGTTAACCGCATAGCATCTTCTCCAAAATTATTGATTCGCACAGTCGAGCAAATCTCAAGGAATTCGTCGAGATGACGATATGGGTCCTCATTGCTAAGGCCATAAAACAAAGGTAACATTTGAATCACACTGGCCTTAATCTCAAAATGACTCGCTCCTACATCAGGTCTCGTGATGCAGGAGGCGGGAGTATACGTATTTGGCATGAAGTACTCCCTCAAAGGACGGATCAAATGATGATCGTCAGCCATTGCGTACACCTTAGAGTAGACCGGTGTAGCACACGTCCTAACTTTGGGTTTTCTACCTAACTAACGCACTAAGCGGCCAAACCACGCAAACCACAAAGCGAGTTAACTAAAAACAACAAAGACTACACCTACACCACGCAGTTACACATAACAGAGATTATGCATTAAAAATAGGAAATCTATGTGTACGGTACCAATCGTACACAGTCACCTCTAAGGGGATCCTAATAGGTGGGCTGTGCAGAAAAGTAAGCTCGTCTCTAAGATATGCACATACGTGGTTCTAAACCTAAATGCACACAAACACTAGGCAATAAAGCGAATACTAATATTACGCCGTTCCCCGGCAACGGCGCCAAAAATTTGATGTCTTCTTTTAAATCGTTGTAATTTTGAAAAGATTTTTAAATGTAAAACATGTGAAAACCAGACATCAAATAATAAAAACCGGTTCTCACTAGTGGATGAGACCGGGTCGAACTCAGGGAACGGGAATATATCGTATTCAAGCACCCAAATCTAAACTAATCTTTATTGCCGAATTATTTGAAATGTAAAATGTTCAGAAAAGTAAAAACAACTAACTATTACAACAAATGAATACCCTTCGCAGAGGGCGTAAAGTGCAATATTTACAAACCTAATTAAATTCCTAAATTCTAAAATAAGAGAAAAACATCTTCTATTCTTGCACTTCCCATGTTAGGTAATCGCTTCAACTCCACTCCTTCATTATCCTGCACAAATTCAATGAACAATAGCAGTACCAGAGTTCGAAATAGAAATCTATATTGAATTAACTACTTCTTAAAAACACTGAAGAATATTAACAAAAGACTTCAATGACAACTAAAACTACATTAACTAACACAATTAACTAAATTTCAACTCACTCAAACTAAACTTTATGGAATCTATTCATTTCAATTAACAAACAGTGAAAACAATTAGTCACTAACACTTTATTATTGAAAAATACAAATACAAATATCAAAATTTAAAGCATTAAAATCAAGAAATGTAAACATCAAGGAATGCCTACTGAAAAACAAACTGGAAACTTACACAGAAATAGCAAATGAAACAAATTTGTAACAGATATTGAATGAAGCACAACAGGAAAAATCCTTGATTGAAAAAAACAGCAAATCGACCTATGTCAACTAAAAATATAGAAAATAAAATGTAAAACAGAAACAGGATGTTACAAAACAGAAAATATGAATGTGAATTTACTAAAAAAAAAAACAGGATTTCATTAAAATGAAAAGAAAAGGAATTTAAAAGAAAAACTGAACTAAATGAAAAGGAAAAAAACCCAGAAATGATCTAATTAAGAACAGAAAATCCACTAATACTCAATCCACAAAGCTCCTTCAACAATCAGTACTTTGTTACTCAAACCAAATCCAGAATTCCTGTGAATCTGTCGATCAATATTCACCAAATATCTTGGTAGATAATAATTGATCAGGTTGGAAACTCAATAGATCTGTGATCAATCAAGCCAAAACATATGAAAAAAATTGATCAACACTTTCATTAGTTTTCACACAGCATAATTTTCAATCACCAGAAATCATCAACTTTTATTCCACCGTGAAATAAAATTTTCCGGTTAACAATTACTCCAGCAACGCAAAGTAGATTTCCAATTCAGCAAAAATGAATTTCCACGGCATCACAAATGGATTCTGATCAGTCTTGCTTCATGGTAAATAATTCCCACCAGAGATCAAAAATCAAACAATTATCGAAAAAGAAGAAAACACCGGCGATCAGAAATCAAGAACCTCACCGGAAAACAGGAATCCCATTTAAAAAATGTTATCCAATAATCAGAGTGCCGTTGGATGCTCAGTCATGATGCTGAATTTTAATGGAAGAAACTCAATCCAGATCACCAAACAACATCAGATCTCAGTAGATCAAGTGATCGTGCTGATTTTTCACACAAACAAACACTAATCCGGAGCTCAAATTATCGTCGGATTCCTTCACAGAATTTTTTTCTTTTTATGTTTTATTCCCTTTTTTTTATTTTCCAAATTGAAATTCAACAGATTATCATTCAGAAAGAATTGAAACAAAGAAGAAGAAGAAGTAATAGAAAAAAAAAACAGATAAGAAGAAGACGTAGAAGAAGAAGAAGAAGAGGAAGAAGAAGATACAGAGAATGAAGAAGATTTGGATGAAGAAAAAGAACTGAGGAAGAAGAAGAAGAAGAAGATGAAAATCGGAGGAAGAAGAAGCTGAAGAAGATGAAGAAGAAGAAGAAGAACTGAAGAGAGGAGGAAGAAGAAGCTGAAGAAGAGGACTTACCGTGAAATGGAGGGAATCGGGGAAGAAGCGGCCTCCACCTTTTGCGCTGCTGCCGACTGAAGAAGCACCACCGGCTGAAGAAAAAGAAAAATAGGGAGAAAGGGAAGAAGAGGTAAGGAAGAACCGGTGGTGGAGAAGGGAAAGAAGAGAGGGAAGAAAAGGAAAAGAGGGGAAAAGAAATGGGTTAGGCGCACAGGGGAAGACGCCCCCCATTTCGTTTTTTCTGGGTTTTAAAAACAAGCAAACCGGTTCAAAACCGGTTTGCTGTTTGTTTTAACGAAATCCAAACCGGCTGGAACCGGTTTCCTTATTATAGTTTTAGTTTTCAGAAATGCAAACCGGTTCAAGCCGGTTTGTGTTATTATTTTTTTTCAAAAATTACAAACCATGTAATGGTTTGTTTTTATTAGTATATTTTTTTTCTTTTCATTTTCAAAAATCAAGAAAACCGTATACATCGGTTTATTATGAAAATTTTCAAAAACAAAACTCTTTATTTATAAAGAAACTTCAAAAATTAATCTAACTATATATTTTTTTCTTTTCTAAAAAAAACAAACACTTAAAATGAATATAAAACTATTTTTCTCCATTTTTTATTTTTTTATTTTTATTTTTAATAAAAACTAAAACTAAACTACTATGACTTATAACAAAAACTAAAAAAATGTAAAGTAAAACTATTTTTCATGCATTTTCTATTTTTAAATCATTTTAGCATATTTACTTGAAAACTATCATAAAATTGGGTTTTTGAAACATTATTTTATAAAATCATGCATATTTAAATGTTAATAAACCCTGAATTATATGCATGATCAAATACCCCCATGATTATGTTTTGCTAGTCCTCGAGCAAACTAGAAAAATGCAAGAAATCAAACTATCACCTAACTCACTTTCGTAGGAATCACGGTTGCATTTAGCTCATGCAACACGCCCTTTCAACCCCTGGGTTACCCCAGTGGACGAGTAAGGTCTCGTGAGGGTTTGCAGTGATGCTACCCACAAACATCTCTGTCATGTATGCATAATATTACACATCCTCACAATCAGTAGATAATCAAAGACTTTATTTTCACAAATATTTCCTGTTATTTCAAAATCGAAATATAATTAGAGTCTTTTATGCACCACCACAGAAAAGAATTTCTTTCACTTTTCTAAAATATCACAATTATTTATGTTTTATTCTTAGAAAATCCAATAAAAACATATTATTATTTACTTATCCTCACTCATATGTTTTCTGCACAGGTTTTCTCAATCACACTTCTAAGCATTGAACTTTTCTTTCTTTTTAAGCTCTTTTCTCTCTCTTTTTTTTTTTTTCTTTTCACGCTTTTTTCTTTTTGCGCACTTATTCTTCTCTTATAGCTTGCGTGTGGTCTGCTTTTATGCCTTGTGCAATGTCAATATCTTCTATACTTTTTCAATGCATACCAAAAGATATCAACTAAGACATAAAAGTGACTTCCTTCATTCACCTTTATAACATGAGAGTCAAATATTTCAACTTGTATCTGTTCTCAGTTACGTAGGATCACAAAGTTTTCCACTCTCCTTTTCCGAAATGGAATTAAAAGTTTCAACTTACATTTAATTTCCATCTACTAAGGATTGTGGAATTATCCAAACAACCTAACACATGCTATATTTTTTTCTTTTGAGCTCATTTTTTACGCTTTTGTTCATTTGCTTAGTTTTTCAAAAATACCACTGTGCATATTCATATTTATGATTCAAAATCAATTCTAACATGTATCTATCATCATTTCTTCGAAATCCACATAAACAACCATAATTTTTAGATCTATGTCAGAAAAAATTTTCGTGGGGTTTAAAAATCCTCTAAAAACATTAGATTTGAAATAACATTCATATAGGTTCAAACTATTTCTTTAAAAATCTACTTTTCATGAGAGATATGTAAACATGTGCAAGAACGTAAACAGAAATATCAAGGTGTGCATTCTACACCCTCCCCCATGCTTATATGACACTGTCCCAGTGGCACTCCCCCATGCTTGAATGAAACTAAATGAATGCACATGAGAGAAATAAATGAGGGAATAGAGTAGAATGACCTGACATGAATTAAAAATGCACGTTCTATGAATGTAATGAATGCAATGTACACATGACAAAACATATAAACCATGAATGAAACACAAAGAACATAAAAAACTCATGAATAAAACTAAAAAGTAAAAAAAAAAACAAAATAAAATCTATAAATTCTAAGCAAGATATGGGTTGCCTCCCATAAAGCGCTAAGTTTCACGTCCCCAGCCAGACGGATCCCTGGAAAAACCTTCATCGTCCATGAGATCAATGGACATGAAGTCAGACTCAACCGGGCTCTATGAAGAAAAGAGTGTCATCTGTGACATTACGCACTGTGTTTCCATCCCTTCTACCTCCAAATGTAGTATCATGACTCTCTTGACATGAAGAACTGAGATTAGTCTCATGTGAGAGACTGGTCAGGAAATGAGAGTTTAGGACCGACCGAGTATCAATGAATGCTACTTCAGACAAGTGGTGAATATGATCTGGCTTGACTTGGTCAAGCACCTTCTGCATCTGCACCTCTTGCTTACTCAAAACGATTGGTGATCCTAAAGGCTGAGGAAATGGGGCTTTATATGATGAAAATGTATGTTGTGAGTAAAGCCCTTCCTGCTGAGGTAATATGGAAATCGACTCGTCAGTAGAAGTGATATGGGGCTCATGAGTCGATTCCTGAGTGGAGTGACACGCCTTCCCATACTGAAGGGATGTAATAGATTTGACTTGCTCATGATGTGAATCAGTGGGTTGCAAGTCAAATCACATGGAATCCTCTCCCTTGGATGTGACAACAGACTGACTAGATGGGTTCCCCTCGCTTTGCCTACTGAAGGTCTCAACCAATTGTCCCATTTGAGTCTCTAGCTTGGCTATTGACTGCGTATGGGAGCTCAAAACTTGTAATATCCTATCTTGGAAGGATTGACTAAATGAAGGCTCATAGGGTTGAGTATAAAGAGGTTGGGCTGGGGGATGAACCTGTGGAAAAATGGGATGCGAGTAACCTTGTGAAGAGTTACTGGGTCTATACTGTGTCTGGGAGGGCTGATGGGATGGGGAAATAAACTGGTTTCGCCAACCTGGGTTATATGAGGATGTAAATGAATCGGGCATGGGTTTAGCGAAACCTTGGGCAGCATTCACCTGCTCCTGAACGAATTCAGGATATAATGACGCTGTCGAACAATCCGCAACACAGTGTGCAGGGCTAGCGCATAGCTCGCACACTCTTTTTACTGGATTTCTTGAAGAATTGGCTAAGAAGTGATCTAACTTCCTAGTCAACTGGTCAACCTTGGTACGCAATTCTAACTCGGACCCAACTTCGGAAATCCCAACTTTCCTAGGACCACTAGACAGAGAAGTAGTCCTATCGAGCTGTGAAGACAAAGCATGATGCATCGTGTTTTCACTCAAGGTCTCAAATAAAGACCACACCTCGTCCTCACTCTTGAGCATAAAAGTGCCCCCACAAGACGAATCAACCATTTGACGATGCTTTTCAGTAAGCCCGTCATAAAAATACTGCACCAACTGCCAACGAGGCACCTGGTGATGGGGACACTTTCGGAGAAGATCTTTCAATCTCTCCCAAGACTCGTGAAATTGTTCTCCCTCAATTTGAGAAAAACTGGTTATAGCTTTACGAAACTGATTCGTCTTACCAATTAGGAAATATTTTTTTTAAAATTCTTTTTGCATTCCTTCCCAAGTAGTAATATGAACCGTCTCAAGAGATTTTAACCAGTGCTTGGCTTTATCTTTGAGAGAGAACGGAAACAAGGTTAACCGCATAGCATCTTCTCCAAAATTATTGATTCGCACAGTCGAGCAAATCTCAAGGAATTCGTCGAGATGACGATATGGGTCCTCATTGCTAAGGCCATAAAACAAAGGTAACATTTGAATCACACTGGCCTTAATCTCAAAATGACTCGCTCCTACATCAGGTCTCGTGATGCAGGAGGCGGGAGTATACGTATTTGGCATGAAGTACTCCCTCAAAGGACGGATCAAATGATGATCGTCAGCCATTGCGTACACCTTAGAGTAGACCGGTGTAGCACACGTCCTAACTTTGGGTTTTCTACCTAACTAACGCACTAAGCGGCCAAACCACGCAAACCACAAAGCGAGTTAACTAAAAACAACAAAGACTACACCTACACCACGCAGTTACACATAACAGAGATTATGCATTAAAAATAGGAAATCTATGTGTACGGTACCAATCGTACACAGTCACCTCTAAGGGGATCCTAATAGGTGGGCTGTGCAGAAAAGTAAGCTCGTCTCTAAGATATGCACATACGTGGTTCTAAACCTAAATGCACACAAACACTAGGCAATAAAGCGAATACTAATATTACGCCGTTCCCCGGCAACGGCGCCAAAAATTTGATGTCTTCTTTTAAATCGTTGTAATTTTGAAAAGATTTTTAAATGTAAAACATGTGAAAACCAGACATCAAATAATAAAAACCGGTTCTCACTAGTGGATGAGACCGGGTCGAACTCAGGGAACGGGAATATATCGTATTCAAGCACCCAAATCTAAACTAATCTTTATTGCCGAATTATTTGAAATGTAAAATGTTCAGAAAAGTAAAAACAACTAACTATTACAACAAATGAATACCCTTCGCAGAGGGCGTAAAGTGCAATATTTACAAACCTAATTAAATTCCTAAATTCTAAAATAAGAGAAAAACATCTTCTATTCTTGCACTTCCCATGTTAGGTAATCGCTTCAACTCCACTCCTTCATTATCCTGCACAAATTCAATGAACAATAGCAGTACCAGAGTTCGAAATAGAAATCTATATTGAATTAACTACTTCTTAAAAACACTGAAGAATATTAACAAAAGACTTCAATGACAACTAAAACTACATTAACTAACACAATTAACTAAATTTCAACTCACTCAAACTAAACTTTATGGAATCTATTCATTTCAATTAACAAACAGTGAAAACAATTAGTCACTAACACTTTATTATTGAAAAATACAAATACAAATATCAAAATTTAAAGCATTAAAATCAAGAAATGTAAACATCAAGGAATGCCTACTGAAAAACAAACTGGAAACTTACACAGAAATAGCAAATGAAACAAATTTGTAACAGATATTGAATGAAGCACAACAGGAAAAATCCTTGATTGAAAAAAATAGCAAATCGACCTATGTCAACTAAAAATATAGAAAATAAAATGTAAAACAGAAACAGGATGTTACAAAACAGAAAATATGAATGTGAATTTACTAAAAAAAAAAAACAGGATTTCATTAAAATGAAAAGAAAAGGAATTTAAAAGAAAAACTGAACTGAATGAAAAGGAAAAAAAAACAGAAATGATCTAATTAAGAACAAAAAATCCACTAATACTCAATCCACAAAGCTCCTTCAACAATCAGTACTTTGTTACTCAAACCAAATCCAGAATTCCTGTGAATCTGTCGATCAATATTCACCAAATATCTTGGTAGATAATAATTGATCAGGTTGGAAACTCAATAGATCTGTGATCAATCAAGCCAAAACATATGAAAAAAATTGATCAACACTTTCATTAGTTTTCACACAGCATAATTTTCAATCACCAGAAATCATCAACTTTTATTCCACCGTGAAATAAAATTTTCCGGTTAACAATTACTCCAGCAACGCAAAGTAGATTTCCAATTCAGCAAAAATGAATTTCCACGGCATCACAAATGGATTCTGATCAGTCTTGCTTCATGGTGAATAATTCCCACCAGAGATCAAAAATCAAACAATTATCGAAAAAGAAGAAAATACCGGCGATCAGAAATCAAGAACCTCACCGGAAAACAGGAATCCCATTTAAAAAATGTTATCCAATAATCAGAGTGTCGCCGGATGCTCAGTCACGATGCTGAATTTTAATGGAAGAAACTCAATCCAGATCACCAAACAACATCAGATCTCAGTAGATCAAGTGATCGTGCTGATTTTTCACACAAACAAACACTAATCCGGAGCTCAAATTATCGTCGAATTCCTTCACAGAATTTTTTTCTTTTTATGTTTTATTCCCTTTTTTTTTATTTTCCAAATTGAAATTCAATAGATTATCATTCAGAAAGAATTAAAACGAAGAAGAAGAAGAAGTAATAGAAAAAAAAAACAGATAAGAAGAAGACGTAGAAGAAGAAGAAGAAGAAGAAGAAGAGGAAGAAGAAGATACAGAGAATGAAGAAGATTCGGATGAAGAAAAAGAACTGAGGAAGAAGAAGAAGAAGAAGATGTAAATCGGAGGAAGAAGAAGCTGAAGAAGATGAAGAAGAAGAAGAAGAACTAAAGAGAGGAGGAAGAAGAAGCTGAAGAAGAGGACTTACCGTGAAATGGAGGGAATCGGGGAAGAAGCGGCCTCCACCTTGTGCGCTGCTGCCGACTGAAGAAGCACCACCGGCTGAAGAAAAAGAAAAATAGGGAGAAAGGGAAGAAGAGGTAAGGAAGAACCGGTGGTGGAGAAGGGAAAGAAGAGAGGGAAGAAAAGGAAAAGAGGGGAAAAGAAATGGGTTAGGCGCACAGGGGAAGACGCCCCCCATTTCGTTTTTTCTGGGTTTTAAAAACAAGCAAACCGGTTCAAAACCGGTTTGCTGTTTGTTTTAACGAAATCCAAACCGGCTGGAACCGATTTCCTTATTATAGTTTTAGTTTTCAGAAATGCAAACCGGTTCAAGCCGGTTTGTGTTATTATTTTTTTTCAAAAATTACAAACCATGTAATGGTTTGTTTTTATTAGTATATTTTTTTTCTTTTCATTTTCAAAAATCAAGAAAACCGTATACATCGGTTTATTATGAAAATTTTCAAAAACAAAACTGTTTATTTATAAAGAAACTTCAAAAATTAATCTAACTATATATTTTTTTCTTTTCTAAAAAAAACAAACACTTAAAATGAATATAAAACTATTTTTCTCCATTTTTTATTTTTTTATTTTTATTTTTATTTTTAATAAAAACTAAAACTAAACTACTATGACTTATAACAAAAACTAAAAAATGTAAAATAAAACTATTTTTCATGCATTTTCTATTTTTAAATCATTTTAGCATATTTACTTGAAAACTATCATAAAATTGGGTTTTTGAAACATTATTTTATAAAATCATGCATATTTAAATGTTAATAAACCCTGAATTATATGCATGATCACTAGGCTCCTAAGGTTTGCATGAAAATGTAGCTGACATATGTTAGAATAAAGACTTAGATTATATAAAAGCAAAGCAAAGGTACAAATTCGACCGGACGAAGACGAGTCCCATCTCGGTCGCCAAAACTGTGATCATCGCAAAATTTTTCCTCTCTTGTGGTTTCTCTCTCTTCCTTCTCTTTTCCTTTTCTGGCCTCTATTCTCCTCCTTTTTGAAGGGAGAAGGATAAAAGAAAGAAAAGAAAGAGAGAAAAGAAAAGAAGAGAAAGAAAGGGAGAGAAGAGGAACTATTTTGCGGGTTTTCACTTGACCTTTATTTGAAAATATTTAGAAAAATTACTCGCCTCCGTTTTGAAAATTTGCGGGAAAAAGATGGAGAGACGGGATTCGCTCGTCGGTACGAGGTTCGACCGTTCCTGGCGCCTTTACCAGGGGTAATCGAACCAAGGATCGAATCTATGCCTTTTTGCTTTGCCTAAATATAATCTAAGAATTTATCCTAAAAGATCTAAATGCACAAAGAATCATGCTTGTGCAATGCAATAATGTATGCTCTTTTTGAAAGATATTTTGAAAATCTCCAAGTTATTCTGAGATGAACTTGATAAGGGAGTGAAGAGATGATTGAATCTAACTTAGAACTTGAGATAGATCAGAAAATTTCTAAGTCTAAGTAAATCAGAGTCGAAAGAGTAAATTTTTGACTTAGAGAAAGAATGATTTAAAGTTTTGAAAATGAAAGGAGATGAAGTTTCAGAGTCAGAAGTGAACTTTGAATTTAATCATGGATTTAAGAAAAAGAAAGTAAGATTTCGAAAGTGGAATTGAATTTGAAATCTAGATTTGGGAATGGAGATTGGGTTTCGGATCCTAAAAATAGATTCGGATCTGAAGTCTAAGATCCAAAGTGAAATTGGAGTCTGGATCCTAAAGGAGAATTGGATCTGAAATTTGAGATCCAAAGTGTGATTGAATTCTGGATCCTAAGATGGATTTTTGGATCTAAAAGCCTGAGATCCAAATATAGAATTGGGTTCTGGATCCTAAGGGAATTGGATCTGGAGTCTGAGATCCAAAAGTGAAATTGGACTCTGGATCCTAAAGAGGAATTGGATCTAGAGTCTAAGATCCAAAAGTGGAATTGGACTCTGGATCCTAAAGAGGAATTGGATCCGAAGTAGAATTAGGCTCTGGATCCTAAGATGGATTTGGATCTGAAGTCTAAGATCCAAATGTGAAATTGGGTCTTGGATCCTAAAATAGATTTGGATCTGAAGTCTGAGATCCAATATGAGTGTTGAATCTTGGATCTTAAAATGGATTTGGAGTTTGAGTTCAGAAGATGAATCAAGAATTTCTAAGTTTGATTTGAATTTGGGAGAAGGAATTTTAAAAATTGAATTTTGAATATACAGATGAATCTCAAAGTCAATTTAGACCTTGGATTTGAAGTTTGAATTTGAAGTTTAGAAAAATGAATCAAGAATCTCAAAGTTAAATTGAACTTTGAGTTTGATTGGAGCTTTTGAAAATGAATTTGAAATTTCAAAGTCAAATTGAACTTTGAAATCTGATTTGAATTTGAATATATAAAAATGAATTTGAAATCTCAAAGTTGAATTGAACTTTGAGATTAAAAATAGAATTTTGAAAAATGAAAGGATGAATTGGATTTGAAAAAGGATTGAAGATAGATTGAGGAAGATATTTACATTACTTGGAGTTTTGAAAAAGGAATTTTGGAAAATATGATGTAGTTCTATCCTAAATGATGAATGAATTTAAAGAATTTGAAATTAAATTTTGAAAAGTTGTTCCATTCTTTAGATGAATTAAAATAAGATTGAAGATATAATACATCCTCGACTATGGTCATTGAATGTATTATATAATAATCTATATTTAAATTCAAGAGAAGAATAAAATACATTTGGTGCTTTTATAGAATTTAAAATGAAATTAACTCTCAATATACCCTGACTATGGCCATTGGTATATATTTTGAGTCAATTTTAAGTTAAATTCCAATAAAAGGAGAAAATATTTGAGGAAATATGATGAATTTTGAAAATGGATCCAGTGTTATTTCATAAAAGATAAAAATCCTAAGTTTTG
Source organism: Nuphar pumila (assembly GCF_984573655.1). Taxonomy (NCBI): domain Eukaryota; kingdom Viridiplantae; phylum Streptophyta; class Magnoliopsida; order Nymphaeales; family Nymphaeaceae; genus Nuphar; species Nuphar pumila. The sequence continues at coordinate 55,502,214 of NC_143264.1, read as the reverse complement.
TCCATACCCTGACTATGGCCATTGATATGGATCATCAACTTAGGATCCATTACCTTTTATGAAAACGGTGCACGTGCCATTCGTGTTGCCATTTGTGAGAATTTAAGGAATGAAGGAAAAAATGAATGAAAACAAGCAATTCATGATGGTTACAATGCTCATTCATTCTACCTAAGCTGGAAACATAAAGTTCTCATTAGTATCTAACTATTACAGATTTTGAATGAAATTGAAATTACAAAATTTCTTAATCTCAAGGGAAAGCCATACCCTTTACATATTCCCTGCAGAAATCAAGTGTTAATATTCAATAGGAGCCACAAATAATAAAAAAAAAAAGAAGGATAGCATTTTATACATAAGGTGAAGATGCAATGAGTTATGGACGCTAGGTAAAATATGTATGATAATGCGATAAATGGCATGAAGATGTCTATGAAGGCTTAAGATTACTTTGATCTTCCTTAGAAATATCAGAGCAATAGGTTTGCTCACTGTCAACACTTTTTGCTGTTATTCAGGGATCTGAACATAGTTTGCATAACTGATGGATTCTCTAAGGAACCCTCTAATGGCAGCATCACATTTCAGGACAAAAGAAGCTTATCCCCGAAAACTCCTCTTTAAAGCACTGACTAATGTTTAGTCAGTTCAGCAGATTATGTAAAACTTTCAGGTAATTTAGCCGCAAGGTTTGAGAAGAGGGCTGGAAAAGAAAAACTCACTCAGCCGATCCTAATCCTAGTTTTTTATTCCGATGGGATAGTCATTTGATAGATCGAGCACGATACTATTTTCTGCAAGCAATGGAGGTTTTCTGGAAATGACAGCTATTGACAGGCTGATGACTTGTTGAAGTGGGGAATGCCTATGGGTTTTCCTAAGGCAATGTATATACTTAATGGGGGAAAGTATGTGTATGAGAATATCTAATGTCTTGGAGATGCAGTGAGCCTATGGACTGCTGGGAGGTTACAGTAACTCATTAACTGCTATGAGGGTATATGGTAATGGATCAGAAATGGGTAACTACAATGCTGGTGGAGACGGATGCTAGATGAGCCTAAACTGGACAGGGTGCAGAGGCTCTGTTGTAGGTGGTTTACAACAGTAGGGGTCGTGGGAAGAGTAGTCCTTGCACGAGGGAAAATATCATTCAAAGTGATGATAGTTGAGATCTGTTAATATGCAAAAGTCAAAATGCAAGCAGCAAGTAGAAGTGATAAAACAGAACAAGGACATAATATATCAAAGAATTACTTAAAAAGAGCTACCTACCAATGCTACCATCAATTAGTGACTTGAAACCAATGTTAATCACTGACTCATATACTAAGCAAATTAAAAAGATACTATGACAACTGCTAAGTGCTAAATAACATCAAATTCTAACATAAGCAAAACAGGCTCAAGCAACAAAATGAGTATAAATAATGAGTATCTCCAGGTTTGCGAATTGCAGGTTGCAAGTTGAAAGTATGTAGCAGTTCTACGTGTGACTCTATGCCTATATGTGCCTGACTTGGTGCAACACTCTTTCTGTTGAAACTTCAACTGGCATTCACAGCCACGTTCATGGGTCCAGGTCACAGGTCATGCTATGTAAAAATACGTATATCTGACCAGAGTTTTTCTCTTTTCTTTTTTTTTTTTTCTCCTTTCTGATTATGAAAGGACACTGAAGAGATGTGGTGCCTAATGTTACACAGACACCAAAGTTAAAACTAGAGCAACAATAACTTTTGAAACCTCTATATAGTTATACACGTTGATATATCAGGGTCAAGGGTCTAAAAGATATTCAGACATGAAGAACTACTCTGCTAAAAAGTTGTGTTGCTGGTCATGAAGCAACATAGATAGCCCAGAAATAATCACTCCAAGTCTGTAGTTGTCTAAAACTGTTAGATCACCAACCAAGGTCCTGGGTTATCCTCCTGCTTTGAGGACACTGAAGCATAATATCAGCTAGAAGGAACAAATAGAATAAGATGTGAAATAACCAAGTGAAAATTAAATTGCACTCAAGGACATCCAACATAATCACAGGTAGCAGATGTCATGCACACTGTGGATACCAAACAGCATATGGTCATTTGTCAAAGAATAGGCAAAAGATATTATATGAATCAGGGTGAGAAGAATCAATGGATCAAATGTAACTTTTTATTTTTCCTTTTTTTGAGTGAGGGGGTCAGTTCTAGTGTGTCAAAGCCAACATAGGCATAAGCACCAGTTAGATGAGCATATACAGATGCAACTTTGAAAGAAACAGAAAACATGCAGTGTTTTGGGTGAATTCCTTACATTACAATCAGTATCTACTTTGAGATCAACAGTAGTACTTCGGTTTTTGTACACTGTGCTGATGTCACCAGTAAAGAGATCACCCTTCTTCACACCAGTTGTTGAAATCCCCTTCAGACCAGGCGATTGTGTCAACCCGTCGATGGACCCTTTAGATCTGATAATGCCTTTATCATGGAGGTTAAATTGTCAATAATTAGGGGATTCACCTGTGTTGGTTGCCATAGTAGTAAAGCAGATGCTTGTTTCAAACATTTCTAGGCTTAATCCGACAGCACCTGTATTAATGATGCAGTGATTCCCATTCATATGGGTATGGAATCATGACATAATGCATGATCTGATGAATAACATGAATAAGATATGATCAGAGGATCTTAGAGATGAATCAACACAAAAAAAAAAAAAAAATCCTCCGTGAAACTGGAAACTGAATCATGACATATAAATAAGCAGGACCAAAGGATAGGATGCTCTGACGAATACGCAGGAATGATGGTCATATGCCGATGGTGGAGACAACATTCTAGAAGTCGCAATATGTAAATAACACCTGGGAGCTAAAATAAGGATGATATTCTAAGCGGCAATACAACCAGAGGTGAAAGCGATGAATTCGACACCCTTAAAGTAAGATATCGAATGTATCCAAATAATTACGACTAACAGAAATAATAAAAAAAAAGGGGTAAAGTATAGAATTGGAAACCCAATCCCAAACTGATTCATAGCGAAGAGATCAAGATTTCAATGTAAACCAACAATAACAAATGAAAAACCGGAGATAAATCGATTGTGGATTGGAATAAAACAGCAAGACTAACAAAAGAGAGGGAGGAAAGAAATTATGTTGGAATATGGACTTCCACTTGCTGTAGCAATGGAGGGTCGATCCTGCTATATGCAGGTCGATCCCTTCCAAAATGCTGTGAAAGGAAAAAAAAAACAGAAAATCCAAAAAAATAATCTCCACGAAAAATCCCAAAAATAAAGGAAAGAGGAGGAAGATCGGATACTTACCTGCAGTTCAACAAAGGTCTTGGATGAAAGGGGAGTCTGGATGTTGATCGATCGATGTTTCGTGGATGAAGCCGATGAATGAGAAATTAGAAGATGATAAGGGTGAAAAACCGATGGTAGTGGAGAGGTGAAAGCCGATCGTGAAGAGGAGGATGGAAGGGTCGAAGATCGATCCTCAAGGAGAAGAGGGGTGCTGGGGGTGATAACCGATGATGGATCCTTCATAAGAAACCTCGATGTTGCTGGATGATCTTCCCCCCCTCTCAGTGTAAGGGATGGTTCTCTTTTTAAAGCAAGAGGAGAAGCTCCAGAGGCCTCTTCCGTTAGAGATGAAGGGTGGATCAATCGCATGGTGTAAACTGGAGGGAAGATCCGGCAACCGGGCGCACATGGGGGGTTCGGACGAGAGCGGCTGAAGGAGAGAAACAAACTCGAGAAACTTGAGAAAAACCCTAACTCAACTATTTAGCTTTGCATTTTCCAAAAGAGGTGTTCTTATAAAAAAAAGATTTTCAAAAACGGGTTTCTAAAAACCATTTTGCAATTTTCTTCATTTATTTTTGATTTTTTTTGTTCTTTTCTGAGTATTTTTATTTTTTTGTATTTTGGGAAATACAAAATCCTAAAACGTAAGGCAAAACAAGGATTTAAACTAATTTTTTGTATTTTTGAGAAATATTTACATAAAGAAGGTTTTCAAGGCTATTTTGAGGAAATTTCTTTAGAAAATGGGTTTGGACCTGAGTTTTGAGAAAATGTTTTGAGTTTTGACACTCGAATCGAGAAATACAACTCGATGGATCCAAACGGATACCGGACGAAGTGTCTGAGCTTTTCAAAAGATTATCTTGGTAATTTTGAGATTTTAATTTAAAATTTGGATAATGAAGCTCAGATTTGGATTTTGATAATGGATCCGGATCCAAAATTGAGTCAGATATGGAAAATGAATTTAATTTCAACCAAATTTTGAGAAACAAAATTGAATTTAGATTTAAAACTGACTCAATTACCCAGAAAATGGGGGCAAAGGGCAGAAAGGGGATATTTACAACATTTTGAAAATTTTGGGGTGTTCACAGATGCCCCTCTTTGCTACTAAGCCGGTTGAAAGCCGAGCTTAGTGGCAAAGAAACACTCCAAATTTTGAAAAATGCCTCAGTTAGCTGATCCGAGCTGGGTGTGGAAGACTTATTTTGAAAACATGGCTCTTTGGGCTTGAAACCTTATCTTGAATGGTCCTGGGGGGATGAAATCCTCGACAATGATACGACTGAATGATAGAAATGAGGAAATCGTGATGGGACTTTGGGTGAAAATTCCAGGGATGGTGAGAGATAAGAATTTTGATCAAGTCTCATGGGTGAGACAAGATCAGCCCTTTGGAATGACTCAGGTTTATCCCTTAACCTGGATGGGACGAAGATAGATCAAGATAATTAGGATGGGGAGGAATATAAGCAGACCTCGATGGGACATTTTTGAGGGAAATGCCTCATGAGATGCAACTCAAGGATGATCCTTTCCTGGATGGATGTACAAAGAGCACGGATTCCTTTGTGGGAAAAACTATGATGGGATGGGACGGATTACCTCGTCCAAACGAGGCTCAGGTTTAACCCAAACCTGAAAGGAAGGCACCTCGCGGAGCGAGGTCCAGGTTTCGCCCTTATCCTGAGAGGGACGACTGTACAAAATCTTCGAGTGACGAAACCGTGATGGGACAACAGATGCATCGCTGAAGCGAGATTCAGGTTTAACCCTTGACCTGAGTGGTAGAATGATACAGAATCTTCGAATGGGGAAACCGTGGTGGGACTAGAAAAGATATCTAGTCGGAAATGGGACTCAGGTTTAACCCTAACCTGAACGGAAAGTACCTCATGGAGCGAGGTTCAAGCTTAACCCTTAACCTGAAAGGGATGACCATACGGAATCCTCGGATGAAGAAACCATGATGGGGCCTTCGGAATTTGGACGAACAAATCCAGAAGGGGTTTGTGAGAAGAGAAAAACAAGGGGTTCCTTAAAGCTTGGAAAAGGGATGATCTTGGGCGCCTCATTGCTAAAAAAATCAGCTTTCTAAAAACAGACGACCTCTCGCAGAAGGTTTGGGTTTGTACCTTGAGGGGCGAGGTAACAGGTTTAATCCTTGGCCTGAATGGATACAGAATCCTCGAGGAGCGAGGAGAACTGTGATGGGCCTCTAGACTTTGCACAACAAGTTCAAGAGGGGTTTTTGCAAAAGGATAAAAATGGGGGTCCCTAAAGCTTGAAAAGGGGTTGTTCTTGGGCGCCTCATTGCTGAGACTGAAAATAGCTTTTGACAATAACAGATCTTTTGCAAAAAGTTCAGGTTTAACCCTTATCCTGAGAGGGAATTGTCTATGGCGGGACAGTGGGGAGCACATGGAAGTGTGCGGATCTGAGATCGCTCAGATCAAACGGAAGGAAAGGACCTTTCAGTCCTAAGGAGGGATGACGTTAGGATACGTCAAAGCGATCTTCAAGTCCATACTTCATGTTGGGATAATCAGGAAATATTGCCAATAAGATGCCAAAAGTTGTAGTTGATGATTGAATTGTGCTCATGTGTGAAAATATCACCTCTTTCTACCTAGAGTATTAGCTTCAATAGGGCTAACTCTGTAGAATTTGAGATCTAAAATTCAAATTTGTTGTTGTTGAGTTTCTTTAAGGAAGATATCAATTTCCTTGACATGAAAAGAGAGGAGAACATTCTTAGCTTCATAAAAGCAATTAAGTGAAAAGACATTGATATAGATAAAGATGATTCTTGACAGTTTCGGGCAGTTTGATATCCTGGGCATTTTCCATGATGATCTGTTTGCACTCTTTTGAACCATGGATCTTTTCTGGGTTCTTTTTCATCCTCCTTCATTTTGGAGATGCTCCTGGCTTTTCTCTCTTTTTCGAGGAAGGGTACGTCACAAACTCCTTCATCTTGGAGATGCTCCGATCCTTCTATTGTTTCTCAGGGATTATGACATTGGTTCTTGGGTTGAAATCTCTAAATGATAGCCGAAATCAAATATCTTTTAGGGTTTGTCGGTAGGTTCATTGCATCCGCCTTCATCTCGACGGTGATCCGAACTTTCCCTGGAAGGATCTGTCACAAACTCCGTCATCTTGGAGATGTTTCAAATCTTCTTTGGCCCCAGGGGTCCACTCGCTTAATTCGCCTTCATCTTGACGACAATTGAGAGATCCCTTTTGCGGATATTTGATTACAGCTTAGCTTGGATGACTGAGGATATATGGATTGGGTAGGTTCTTTTTACTGCCCAGGATATTTCCACTGTCTTACCGCCAAAAGAATAATCTTTAAGAATGCGCCACAGCTATGATCAATATGAGTTCACTTATGGCTTTTCAACATCATTGAATTTTCCTTTGCCGGTCATATTGAGGATTTTTCCTTCATCCTCTTGGTCGACCAACAGAACAGCTTGAATTTAGTTCTTATTTTGCAAGAGCCTTGCTCTTTTGAAAATGATACTGAAGGTAGTTTGAGATAATTCTTTGTATGATGAAAACTTTCGAGATCAATGATGAAAACTTTCGAGATCAACACTGACTTTTGATAGCAAATTGGCAACATATTCTAGAAAATCCTTGACGAGAGTCGCTTGATATCGAGTCGACACGTCCGTGACAAAATTCTCCTCTCTTTTTCCCCAAAAGAGAGACTCAGGCTTAAACCCTTACCTGAATGGGAAGTTGGAAATACTCCTCTCTTCCCTGAAAGAGGAAGTGTTTGCAAAACGGAACTTTCGAAGAGAAATTAAGTTTTCGTCAAAACTCCCTATCTCTAGGCTTCTCTTATGGAAAGGTGGCCGAAAAACAAAGTTGAGAAAGTATCACAGAGGAACGAGTCCATCACACTCTCCCTAGAAGAGGGTCCTCTGTGAAGGGGTTGGCCAAAGATGATAAAACAGGGGCCACAAAAGAAACGACCATCCGTCGAAGCTCTCCCCGGAAAAAGGGTTCTCTTGTGTAAAGTTGGTTGTTGTTTTGCAAACTGTTCGCGAAGAAAATGAGTCCCTTCAAACTCTCCTTGGAAGAGGGTCCTTGCGAACGAAAGATGGTTGCATGCGAAAAGAACGAGCTCCCTCGAACTCTCCCTGAAGAGGGTCCTTTGCAAGAGAAAAAGATTGATTCTTGATAAAATGGTAACCTGAAGGTCGAAATTGAGAATTTAGAACTTGAAATGATGATGCTTGGTTAGCACAAAGACTGAACCTGGAGGGCTAACTGATTAGTCAGCCAAACACTAGCACGAGCGCTAGATGTGCCAGCATGAGCACTGGATTTCGAAAAATGCCTCAGTATGAGCGCTGGGTTTTCGAAAAATGCACACTAGTACGAGCACTGGGTTTTCGAAAAATGCCCCAGTACGAGCGCTGGGTTTTCAAAAAATGCACACTAGTACGAGCACTGGGTTTTCGAAAAATGCCCCAGTACGAGCGCTGGGTTTTCAAAAAATGCACACTAGTACAAGCACTGGATTTTCGAAATGCACACCAGTACGAGCACTGGTTGGTTCAATAGGAGAATTTGAAAATGAGACCGACATTCAAAGATACTTGAGAATTAAGCGAGAATGATTACCGGTGTTTCAGTATTATCCCTTATCCTGAAGGGGAATTTAAGGAGGAACTTTGAGAAAATAGGGATATACAAAAGCAAAAATCCAAGTTGGAACTCGGTTTTTCAAATATAAGAAAATGAGTGAGAATCGAGTTTGAAAACTCGAATTCTCAACCCAACAATTTTGTCCAACACGAGCATTGGTTTCAAAAGAAAGTTCAAGTAGGGACTTGAGACTTCAAATGATATATAAAAGGAAAAACCCGAGTCGGAACCCGGATCTTTTAAAAATGATGATAAAGATGGGGAATCTGAGTTTCGAAAACTCGAATCTTCAAGGGTACGATCGGTTCCAACATGAGTGTTGAATCCGATAGGAAGTTCGAGTCGGAACTCGAGACTTCAAACGATATATAAAAAAGGAAAAACCCGAGTCGGAACCCGGATCTTTAAAATAATGATAAAAATGGAAGAACCCGAGTTTTGAAAAACTCGAATCTTCAAGGGTACGATTGGTTCCAACACGAGCGTTGAATCCGATAGGAAGTCTGAGTCGGAACTCGAAACTTCAAACGATATATAAAAAGGGAAAACCCGAGTCGGAACCCGGATCTTTAAAAATAATGATAAAAATGGAAGAACCCGAGTTTTGAAAAACTCGAATCTTCAAGGGTACGATCGATTCCAACACGAGCGTTGAATCCGATAGGAAGTCCGAGTCGGAACTCGAAACTTCAAACGATATATAAAAAGGAAAAACCCGAGTCGGAACCCGGATCTTTAGAATAATGATAAAAATGGAAGAACCCGAGTTTTGAAAAACTCGAATCTTCAAGGGTACGATCGGTTCCAACACGAGCGTTGAATCCGATAGGAAGTCCGAGTCGGAACTCGAAACTTCAAACGATATATAAAGAAGGGAAAACCCGAGTCGGAACCCGGATCTTTAAAAATAATTATAAAAAATGGAAGAACCCGAGTTTTGAAAAACTCGAATCTTCAAGGGTACGATCGGTTCCAACACGAGCGTTGAATCCGATAGGAAGTCCGAGTCGGAACTCGAAACTTCAAACGATATATAAAAAGGAAAAACCCGAGTCGGAACCCGGATCTTTAGAATAATGATAAAAATGGAAGAACCCGAGTTTTGAAAAACTCGAATCTTCAAGGGTACGATCGGTTCCAACACGAGCGTTGAATCCGATAGGAAGTCCGAGTCGGAACTCGAAACTTCAAACGATATATAAAGAAGGGAAAACCTGAGTCGGAACCCGGATCTTTAAAAATAATTATAAAAAATGGAAGAACCCGAGTTTTAAAAAACTCGAATCTTCAAGGGTACGATCGGTTCCAACACGAGCGTTAAATCCGATAGGAAGTCCGAGTCGGAACTCGAAACTTCAAACGATATATAAAGAAGGGAAAACCCGAGTCGGAACCCGGATCTTTAAAAATAATTATAAAAAATGGAAGAACCCGAGTTTTGAAAAACTCGAATCTTCAAGGGTACGATCGGTTCCAACACGAGCGTTGAATCCGATAGGAAGTTCGAGTCGGAACTCGAGACTTCAAACGATATATAAAGAAGGGAAAACCCGAGTCGGAACCCGGATCTTCAAAAATATTGATAAAAAAAGGAAGAACCCGAGTTTTGAAAAACCCGAATCTTCAAGGGTACGATCGGTTCCAACACGAGCGTTGAATCCGATAGGAAGTCCGAGTCGGAACTCTCGACTTCAAACGATATATAAAGAAGGAAAAATTCGAGTCGAAACCCGGATCTTTAAAAATAATGATAAAAATGGAAGAACCCGAGTTTTGAAAAACTCAAATCTTCAAGGGTACGATCGGTTCCAACACGAGCGTTGAATCCGATAGGAAGTCCGAGTCGGAACTCGAAACTTCAAATGATATATAAATATGAAAAGGGAAGACCCGAGTCGGAACCCGAATCTTTAAAAATAAAAATGAAAACAAAAAACAAAAACAAAAACAAAAACCTGAGTCGGAACTCAGACGGGAAGGAAATAATTTCTACCCAAGAGTCTGAACTTGAAGGATTGACAGAAGCATGAGTAGATTTTGATGATGAAGATGAGGGATTTATTCAAGATCCTAGACCCAAGATGGCCTAAGGTTCGAACGGCTTCAGGATCTCCTCCTATCCTAAAGGAGTATGGAATAAAATTTGATGAGAATTGAAGAATTTTTTGGGGGAATAATCCAGATTTATCCCTTAATTTGAAGAAGAATAAAATTTATAAACATGGAGAGGAATTTAAATAGATTTATTTGGAAATTTGTTTTTGGAAAAGAATTCTCACGGGTGGCAGCGATGCTCCTATGAGGGGTATCAGGATTATCCCTTCTCCTGAATGGGAAAAGAATAGATTTTAAGGAAAATTTAAACGAAGAGAAATTGATATAAATTTAAAAAAAATCAAACGAAAGTTGATAAAACTTGTTATTTACAAAATAATCCTCATAGGTAGCACTATCGCTCCTGCGAGGGGTTTCAGGATTATCCCTTATCCTGAATGGAAAGAAGAATAAAATTTAAAGAGATTTAATCTAGAAAATCAATAAAGATTAAAAAAAAAACTTGTATTTACAAAAGAATCCTCATAGGTAGCATTGTGGCTCCTACGAGGGGTTTCAGGATTATCCCTTATCCTGAATGGGAGCACCTCGGACAACGAGGGTCAAGTTTATCCCTTAACCTGAAAGGGTAAAACACCTCGGACAACGAGGGTCAGGTTTATCCCTTAACCTGAAAGGGCGAAAAAAGAAGATTTAGAAAATACCTCATGGGAAAGAGGCATCACGTTTATCCCTTAACCTGAAAGGGTTAAAGAATAAAAATTGATAGAATTTAATGACATTGATGAAAACTTGACAAAAAATTGATAAAGATAATGAACTGACGAAAATTTGATTAAATTGAAGATGAAATGAATGCAACTAATAAAGATAACAAGATTAACTGAAAAGTTGAGAAGATTTTTTGAAAAAGAGTTTGTCTGATCCTGCCTGCATGTGGGATCTTTAAAGGAAAATGTTTATTTAAGTGAAAAATCATTTTTGGGAAGAAAATCCACTGCAAGAAGAATGATCAGTGCGAGGACTGATCCTTCGAATGAGAGATCATCATGAGGGTCAATTTTTGAAGGCAATGGTTTTTTAAAACCTATTTTTGAAGAAGAAGATCAACAATAGATCTGATTTCTAAAAATAACAGTTTGAAATTGATAATAAGATCAACACAAGGGTTGATCTTTGAAGGTAATGCTTAAAAACCAATCTTGGAAGATAAGACCAACACAGGGTCGATCTTTGAATATAATGATTTAAAACCCATTTTTGGAAGATAAGACCAATGCAATGATAGATCTTTAAATAGGATGATTTATAACCCATTTTAAAAGATAAGAACAACACCAGGGTTGATCTTTGAAAAGTTTTGAGATCAATTTTGGAGGATAAGACCAACACAAGGGTTGATCTTTTGAATAAAAAGATTTGAAATCCATTTTGGAAGATAAGGGTTGATCTATAAAGATTTGAAATCCATTTTGAAAGATAAGACCAACACAAAGGTTGATCTTTGAATATAAAGATTTAAAATCCATTTTGAAAGATAAGATCAACACAAGGATTGATCTTTGAAAAGTTTAAAATTCATTTTGGAAGATAAGACCAACACAAGGGTTGATCTTTCAATATAATGGTTTGAAAAACTTATTTTTGAAGACATGATCAACACGAGGGTTGTTTTTTTGTCAAAGGTTAGACCGAGGAATATTTGAACTCCTTAGTCATAACGAAGATTTTTTTTTTTTTTTTTAAATTTCATGATTTTCGAAAAAGCCCTCATAGGCAATATCATTTCTCTCATGAATGATGTCAGGATTGTCTCGCATTCCGAAAAGAACAAGAATTTAAATGCCCCAGTATGGCAAAAGAAGAAAGTATTTGAATACCAAAGATATAAAGAAAACTTGACATTTCATTGATAAGTAAAGGTTTGATGACAAAAACTAAATATTTACAAGAACTTTTTTTTTTAAAAAGGAAAAGATCTATAGAAGGCTGAACTGACTTGCCCCTACAAGATAACTAAAAAAAAGAGACGAAAGCAGGAAACTTTGGCTTTATCAATTCTTCGGGTGATCCGGAAGAGTCTAGGTTGGAACTGCAGGTTGTTCCCCTCCTTCGTCTGGTACCAAAATTTCTTTGTCGATGAAATCCTGTATGATGTTTTTGAGGAGGAAGCAATGCTCTGTATCGTGCCCCCTTACTTGATGAAATTTGCAAAAACATTCTTTCCATTTTCCCATGGTGACTGAAGGATCAACTCCCCTGGGAAGCTTGATCATATCTTTCGTGAGCAGGTATTCGAGAACCTCCTCGACTGGCTGACCTAAAGGGGAAAATTTGCGATCATAACTCCAGCCAACATGCTTTGTCTCCTTTGGCTTGCCTGATTTTTGTCGAGAGCCGTCCCTTTTCTGAGCATGCTTGGTTAGGGGAATCGGGCACTTTTCTTCTTTGTCTTCAACAAAAAGATTCCTATCAATGCAGTCTTGAATAATATTTTTGAAAACAAAGCAATGATCAGTGTCATGTCCTGTTGTCCGATGGAATTTGCAGAATTGGTTCTTGTATTTTCCCAAGATAGTGGAAGGACTTGTGGCTTTTGGGAGCCTGACTAGTCTCTTGGTCAACATGTATTCAAGAACTTTATCCAGCGGCTCATCCAAGGGAGTGAAATCTCGGTTACTACTCCAATCTTTACGCTTTAGCTTTTCCTGATTCTTCTCCTTCTGCGGAGGATTGGGTTGAAGTGGTTCATCTTGGTTTCTGCTGAACTTTCCCTTCTGTTTCCTAGATGACTCCAAATTGCTATTTTGATTGCCTGGGTTGCCTTTGTTGCCACTCCTGCTGATTTTAGAACTTCCTGCACTTCCATCGTTGTGCTTGCTTGTTCGGAAAGTGACAGGTGTCTCTTCCTTGGTGGGAGCTTTTCCAAAACTGGCTTCAGCCTGCTCGGATAATATCTCAACCATCATCTTTTTGAACAACCGATATATGGCAGGATCAATCTCATTCTGGCTGTCCTGACCTCCTTCTCTGGCAAACCTCTGAGAGTCCATTTCTCAATTCTTGCTTCTAACTGGTGCGGTCTCTGATCTCAGTCTGGACCACCCGTTAATACCAAATGCTTTTTCTATAGGACAAAATGGGACCCTTTTAGAAAGATTTTGGAGGAAACTTTGATAAAGAAATCAAGTTGATAAAGAGACATCCCACTACTAGGGATTGAGCCCGTACGAGAGGTATGACAATTGAATTATTTTCCCGTGAGAAGAAATAAATAATTTAGAAAAGGACATCTCTTGATGAAAGAGATTTTTGTTACAAAATAGATTTAGAAGATATGTAGAAGAAAATTTTAGAATAGATGGTAAATTTTGAAAAGTTGGAAAAATTGCAGGCAGGATCAGAAAAGAATTTAAAGAAATCAAGAAAGGAAAAGAAAAATACACCTGGGGTTTCTGAAGAGAAGGAAAATTTTGGATAATATGCCCAGGGTTTTGGAAAGGTTTGATATATATATATAAGAAAATATGAGAGACATTGCATAACTAAAATCATATCAACAAAGATGTGCACACAGCATTCCCTAAAGCTGACTCTATATGCAATATTTGAAATGGCTGATAGGACCTTAATCCTAACTCTAAGATTTATATCATCTGATTTCAATCAAGGTACGCCGATATACTCAAGCCGAAGCTCGAAGTACGTGGCATATAAGATATCTCTTCGGTTCTAAGGTAAGGGCTTCCCAACATCCTTGAGCACCTACCGATATACCTCGGACTATGGCCCTTAGGTACGTGGTAGGGGGCGCGAACCCAATAAGTGGTCCAGTTCTGAGGCTCTCTCCCGAACTATGGTTCAGTGAGACAGCCCAGCAACGTGAAGACCAGGACAATATAGGTAGGGATTTTTTTCAAAATATGATCAACATGCAATAAAATCAGAAGGCTCTAATGCAAGTCCTAAAGAGATAGATTTAAAGAAGAAGCATACACTTGCATACATCGTTTTGCATTCAATTCCTAAAATTGAGGAGAGTTGTATTTAAGACCTAAGTCTAATATGAACATGGAATATTCTCCTCAATATGGTCCTACCAAACCATACTTAAGTCCTATATGCAATGATGTCAGCTTTAGGACAAAATCTAGGCACCTAAGGTTTGCATGAAAATGTAGCTGACATATGTTAGAATAAAGACTTAGATTATATAAAAGCAAAGCAAAGGCACAAATTCGACCGGACGAAGACGAGTCCCATCTCGGTCGCCAAAACTGTGATCATCGCAAAATTTTTCCTCTCTTGTGGTTTCTCTCTCTTCCTTCTCTTTTCCTTTTCTGACCTCTATTCTCCTCCTTTTTGAAGGAAGAAGGATAAAAGAAAGAAAAGAAAGAGAGAAAAGAAAAGAAGAGAAAGAAAGGGAGAGAAGAGGAACTATTTTGCGGGTTTTCACTTGACCTTTATTTGAAAATATTTAGAAAAATTACTCGCCTCCGTTTTGAAAATTTGCGGGAAAAAGATGGAGAGACGGGATTCGCTCGTCGGTACGAGGTTCGACCGTTCCTGGCGCCTTTACCAGGGGTAATCGAACCAAGGATCGAATCTATGCCTTTTTGCTTTGCCTAAATATAATCTAAGAATTTATCCTAAAAGATCTAAATGCACAAAGAATCATGCTTGTGCAATGCAATAATGTATGCTCTTTTTGAAAGATATTTTGAAAATCTCCAAGTTATTCTGAGATGAACTTGATAAGGGAGTGAAGAGATGATTGAATCTAACTTAGAACTTGAGATAGATCAGAAAATTTCTAAGTCTAAGTAAATCAGAGTCGAAAGAGTAAATTTTTGACTTAGAGAAAGAATGATTTAAAGTTTTGAAAATGAAAGGAGATGAAGTTTCAGAGTCAGAAGTGAACTTTGAATTTAATCATGGATTTAAGAAAAAGAAAGTAAGATTTTGAAAGTGGAATTGAATTTGAAATCTAGAATTGGGAATGGAGATTGGGTTTCGGATCCTAAAAATAGATTCGGATCTGAAGTCTAAGATCCAAAGTGAAATTGGAGTCTGGATCTTAAAGGAGAATTGGATCTGAAATCTGAGATCCAAAGTGTGATTGAATTCTGGATCCTAAGATGGATTTTTGGTTCTAAAAGCCTGAGATCCAAATGTAGAATTGGGTTATGGATCCTAAGGGAATTGGATCTGGAGTCTGAGATCCAAAAGTGAAATTGGACTCTGGATCCTAAAGAGGAATTGGATCTAGAGTCTAAGATCCAAAAGTGGAATTGGACTCTGGATCCTAAAGAGGAATTGGATCCGAAGTAGAATTAGGCTCTGGATCCTAAGATGGATTTGGATCTGAAGTCTGAGATCCAAATGTGAAATTGGGTCTTGGATCCTAAAATAGAATTGGATCTGAAGTCTGAGATCCAATATGAGTGTTGAATCTTGGATCTTAAAATGGATTTGGAGTTTGAGTTCAGAAGATGAATCAGGAATTTCTAAGTTTGATTTGAATTTGGGAGAAGGAATTTTAAAAATTGAATTTTGAATATACAGATGAATCTCAAAGTCAATTTAGACCTTGGATTTGAAGTTTGAATTTGAAGTTTAGAAAAATGAATCAAGAATCTCAAAGTTAAATTGAACTTTGAGTTTGATTGGAGCTTTTGAAAATGAATTTGAAATTTCAAAGTCAAATTGAACTTTGAAATCTGATTTGAATTTGAATATATAAAAATGAATTTGAAATCTCAAAGTTGAATTGAACTTTGAGATTAAAAATAGAATTTCGAAAAATGAAAGGATGAATTGGATTTGAAAAAGGATTGAAGATAGATTGAGGAAGATATTTACATTACTTGGAGTTTTGAAAAAGGAATTTTGGAAAATATGATGTAGTTCTATCCTAAATGATGAATGAATTTAAAGAATTTGAAATTAAATTTTGAAAAGTTGTTCCATTCTTTAGATGAATTAAAATAAGATTGAAGATATAATACATCCTCGACTATGGTCATTGAATGTATTATATAATAATCTATATTTAAATTCAAGAGAAGAATAAAATACATTTGGTGCTTTTATAGAATTTAAAATGAAATTAACTCTCAATATACCCTGACTATGGCCATTGGTATATATTTTGAGTCAATTTTAAGTTAAATTCCAATAAAAGGAGAAAATATTTGAGGAAATATGATGAATTTTGAAAATGGATCCAGTGTTATTTCATAAAAGATAAAAATCCTAAGTTTTGTCCATACCCTGACTATGGCCATTGATATGGATCATCAACTTAGGATCCATTACCTTTTATGAAAACGGTGCACGTGCCATTCGTGTTGCCATTTGTGAGAATTTAAGGAATGAAGGAAAAAATGAATGAAAACAAGCAATTCATGATGGTTACAATGCTCATTCATTCTACCTAAGCTGGAAACATAAAGTTCTCATTAGTATCTAACTATTACAGATTTTGAATGAAATTGAAATTACAAAATTTCTTAATCTCAAGGGAAAGCCATACCCTTTACATATTCCCTGCAGAAATCAAGTGTTAATATTCAATAGGAGCCACAAATAATAAAAAAAAAAAAGAAGGATAGCATTTTATACATAAGGTGAAGATGCAATGAGTTATGGACGCTAGGTAAAATATGTATGATAATGCGATAAATGGCATGAAGATGTCTATGAAGGCTTAAGATTACTTTGATCTTCCTTAGAAATATCAGAGCAATAGGTTTGCTCACTGTCAACACTTTTTGCTGTTATTCAGGGATCTGAACATAGTTTGCATAACTGATGGATTCTCTAAGGAACCCTCTAATGGCAGCATCACATTTCAGGACAAAAGAAGCTTATCCCCGAAAACTCCTCTTTAAAGCACTGACTAATGTTTAGTCAGTTCAGCAGATTATGTAAAACTTTCAGGTAATTTAGCCGCAAGGTTTGAGAAGAGGGCTGGAAAAGAAAAACTCACTCAGTCGATCCTAATCCTAGCTTTTTATTCCGATGGGATAGTCATTTGATAGATCGAGCACGATACTATTTTCTGCAAGCAATGGAGGTTTTCTGGAAATGACAGCTATTGACAGGCTGATGACTTGTTGAAGTGGGGAATGCCTATGGGTTTTCCTAAGGCAATGTATATACTTAATGGGGGAAAGTATGTGTATGAGAATATCTAATGTCTTGGAGATGCAGTGAGCCTATGGACTGCTGGGAGGTTACAGTAACTCATTAACTGCTATGAGGGTATATGGTAATGGATCGGAAATGGGTAACTACAATGCTGGTGGAGACGGATGCTAGATGAGCCTAAACTGGACAGGGTGCAGAGGCTCTGTTGTAGGTGGTTTACAACAGTAGGGGTCGTGGGAAGAGTAGTCCTTGCACGAGGGAAAATATCATTCAAAGTGATGATAGTTGAGATCTGTTAATATGCAAAAGTCAAAATGCAAGCAGCAAGTAGAAGTGATAAAACAGAACAAGGACATAATATATCAAAGAATTACTTAAAAAGAGCTACCTACCAATGCTACCATCAATTAGTGACTTGAAACCAATGTTAATCACTGACTCATATACTAAGCAAATTAAAAAGATACTATGACAACTGCTAAGTGCTAAATAACATCAAATTCTAACATAAGCAAAACAGGCTCAAGCAACAAAATGAGTATAAATAATGAGTATCTCCAGGTTTGCGAATTGCAGGTTGCAAGTTGAAAGTATGTAGCAGTTCTACGTGTGACCCTATGCCTATATGTGCCTGACTTGGTGCAACACTCTTTCTGTTGAAACTTCAACTGGCATTCACAGCCACGTACATGGGTCCAGGTCACAGGTCATGCTATGTAAAAATACGTATATCTGACCAGAGTTTTTCTCTTTTTTTTTTTTTTTTTTTCTCCTTTCTGATTATGAAAGGACACTGAAGAGATGTGGTGCCTAATGTTACACAGACACCAAAGTTAAAACTAGAGCAACAATAACTTTTGAAACCTCTATATAGTTATACACGTTGATATATCAGGGTCAAGGGTCTAAAAGATATTCAGACATGAAGAACTACTCTGCTAAAAAGTTGTGTTGCTGGTCATGAAGCAACATAGAGAGCCCAGAAATAATCACTCCAAGTCTGTAGTTGTCTAAAACTGTTAGATCACCAACCAAGGTCCTGGGTTATCCTCCTGCTTTGAGGACACTGAAGCATAATATCAGCTAGAAGGAACAAATAGAATAAGATGTGAAATAACCAAGTGAAAATTAAATTGCACTCAAGGACATCCAACATAATCACAGGTAGCAGATGTCATGCACACTGTGGATACCAAACAGCAGATGGTCATTTTTCAAAGAATAGGCAAAAGATATTATATGAATCAGGGTGAGAAGAATCAATGGATCAAATGTAACTTTTTATTTTTCCTTTTTTTGAGTGAGGGGGTCAGTTCTAGTGTGTCAAAGCCAACATAGGCATAAGCACCAGTTAGACGAGCATATACAGATGCAACTTTGAAAGAAACAGAAAACATGCAGTGTTTTGGGTGAATTCCTTACATTACAATCAGTATCTACTTTGAGATCAACAGTAGTACTTCGGTTTTTATACACTGTGCTGATGTCACCAGAAAAGAGATCACCCTTCTTCACACCAGTTGTTGAAATCCCCTTCAGACCAGGCGATTGTGTCAACCCGTCGATGGACCCTTTAGATCTGATAATGCCTTTATCATGGAGGTTAAATTGTCAATAATTAGGGGATTCACCTGTGTTGGTTGCCATAGTAGTAAAGCAGATGCTTGTTTCAAACATTTCTAGGCTTAATCCGACAGCACCTATATTAATGATGCAGTGATTCCCATTCATATGGGTATGGATTCATGACATAATGCACGATCTGATGAATAACATGAGTAAGATATGATCAGAGGATCTTAGAGATGAATCAACACAAAAAAAAAAATCCTCCGTGAAACTGGAAACTGAATCATGACATATAAATAAGTAGGACCAAAGGATAGGATGCTCTGACGAATACGCAGGAATGATGGTCATATGCCGATGGTGGAGACAACATTCTAGAAGTCGCAATATGTAAATAACACCTGGGAGCTAAAATAAGGATGATATTCTAAGCGGCAATACAACCAGAGGTGAAAGCGATGAATTCGACACCCTTAAAGTAAGATATCGAATGTATCCAAATAATTACGACTAACAGAAATAATAAAAAAAAAGGGTAAAGTATAGAATTGGAAACCCAATCCCAAACTGATTCATAGCGAAGAGATCAAGATTTCAATGTAAACCAGCAATAACAAATGAAAAACCGAAGATAAATCGATTGTGGATTGGAATAAAACAGCAAGACTAACAAAAGAGAGGGAGGAAAGAAATTATGTTGGAATATGGACTTCCACTTGCTGTAGCAATGGAGGGTCGATCCTGCTATATGCAGGTCGATCCCTTCCAAAATGCTGTGAAAGGAAAAAAAAAAACAGAAAATCCAAAAAAATAATCTCCACGAAAAATCCCAAAAATAAAGGAAAGAGGAGGAAGATCGGATACTTACCTGCAGTTCAACAAAGGTCTTGGATGAAAGGGGAGTCTGGATGTTGATCGATCGATGTTTCGTGGATGAAGCCGATGAATGAGAAATTAGAAGATGATAAGGGTGAAAAACCGATGGTAGTGGAGAGGTGAAAGCCGATCGTGAAGAGGAGGATGGAAGGGTCGAAGATCGATCCTCAAGGAGAAGAGGGGTGCTGGGGGTGATAACCGATGATGGATCCTTCATAAGAAACCTCGATGTTGCTGGATGATCTTCCCCCCCTCTCAGTGTAAGGGATGGTTCTCTTTTTAAAGCAAGAGGAGAAGCTCCAGAGGCCTCTTCCGTTAGAGATGAAGGGTGGATCAATCGCATGGTGGAAACTGGAGGGAAGATCCGGCAACCGGGCGCACATGGGGGGTTCGGACGAGAGCGGCTGAAGGAGAGAAACAAACTCGAGAAACTTGAGAAAAACCCTAACTCGACTATTTAGCTTTGCATTTTCCAAAAGAGGTGTTCTTATAAAAAAAAGATTTTCAAAAACGGGTTTCTAAAAACCATTTTGCAATTTTCTTCATTTATTTTTGATTTTTTTTGTTCTTTTCTGAGTATTTTTATTTTTTTGTATTTTGGGAAATACAAAATCCTAAAACGTAAGGCAAAACAAGGATTTAAACTAATTTTTTTGTATTTTTGAGAAATATTTACATAAAGAAGGTTTTCAAGGCTATTTTGAGGAAATTTCTTTAGAAAATGGGTTTGGACCCGAGTTTTGAGAAAAAGTTTTGAGTTTTGACACTCGAATCAAGAAATACAACTCGATGGATCCAAACGGATACCGGACGAAGTGTCTGAGCTTTTCAAAAGATTATTTTGGTAATTTTGAGATTTTAATTTAAAATTTGGATAATGAAGCTCAGATTTGGATTTTGATAATGGATCCGGATCCAAAATTGAGTCAGATATGGAAAATGAATTTAATTTCAACCAAATTTTGAGAAACAAAATGGAATTTAGATTTAAAACTGACTCAATTACCCAGAAAATGGGGGCAAAGGGCAGAAAGGGGATATTTACAACATTTTGAAAAATTTGGGGTGTTCACACCTCGTTGTCCGAAGTGTTCCCGTTCAGGATAAGGGTTAATCCTGAAGCCCTTCGTAGGAGTGATAGTGCTACCTATGAGGATTCTTTTGCAAATACGAGTTTCGTCGACCTTTAATGATTTTCTAGATTTATATATCAATTTCTCTTCATTTATTTTTCTTAAATTATGTTCTTCTTCTCATTCAGGATAAGGGATAATCCTGATATCCCTCATGGGAGCACCAGTGCAACCCGTGAGAATTCTTTTTCAAAATAAATTTAAAATAAATTCCCTTAAATTCTTCCCCATTCTTTTACTCTCCTTCTTCCTTCAGGATAAAGGATAATCCTGAAGTCTTTCCTCATCAATTTCTTTCTCAATTTTTTTATCAATTTTTAATTTTATCAATTTTGTTGATCCTTTGTTAAATTCTTCTTTATTCTTCAAAATCTATTTGTCATTTGTTCCTTCCCCTTTCAAGTTAAGGGATAAACCTGAACCTCGCTCTTCGAGGTACATCCCTTTCAGGTTAAGGGATAGACCAGAATTATTTCCCATAAATTCTTCAATTCACCTCCAATTTTGTTCTATGCTCCCTTAGGATAGGGGAAAATCCTGAGGCCATCATAAATAAATTCGGATCTTAGGCCACCTTGGGTCAAGGATCTCGAATGAATCTCTCATCTTCATCGTCAAAATCTATTCATGCTTTTGTCAATCCTTCGCGTTTTGACCTCCGGGTTGGAATCATTTCCTTCCCATCTGAGTTCCGACTCAGATTTTCCTTTTCGTATATTCTTATTTTTGAAGTCTCAAGTTCCGACTTGAACTTCCTTTTGAATCCAATGCTCGTGTTGGACAAATCATTGTTTTTGAGAATTCGAGTTTTTTCAAACTCAATTCTCATTCATTTAAAAACCGGGTTCCGACTCGGATTTTCCCTTTTTGTATATTCTTATTTTTGAAGTCTCAAGTTCCGACTTGAACTTCCTTTTGAATCCAATGCTCGTGTTGGACAAATCATTGTCTTGAGAATTTGAGTTTTTCCAAACTCAATTCTCACTCATTTAAAAACCGGGTTCCGACTCGGATTTTCCTTTTCGTATATTCTTATTTTTGAAGTCTCAAGTTCCGACTTGAACTTCCTTTTGAATCCAATGCTCGTGTTGGACAATTCATTGTTTTGAGAATTCGAGTTTTCAAACCCGATTCTCACTTTCTTTCTTGTATTTGAAAACCGGGTTCCGACTCAGATTTTTCCTTTTTGTATATTCTTATTTTTGAAGTCTCAAGTTCCGACTTGAACTTCCTTTTGAATCCAATGCTCGTGTTGGACAAATTGTTGTTTTGAGAATTCGAGTTTTCAGACTCAAAATTCTCACTCATTTTCTTATATTTGAAAACCGGGTTCCGACTTGGATTTTCCTTTTTGTATATTCTTATTTTTGAAGTCTCAAGTCCCGACTTGAACTTCCCTTTTCTAATACTCGTATTGGACAAATTATTGTGAATTTGAGTTTTCACACTCACTCATTTCTTCCCCTTCAGGATACGGGATAATCCTGAAATACCGGCAATCATTCTCGTTTAAATTCTCAAGTATCTTCGAATGTCGGTCTCATTTTTCAAATCCTCCTTTTGAAAACCCAGTGCTCGTACTGGTATGCCTTTTGAAAACCCAATGCTCGTACTGGTATGCCTTTTGAAAACCCAGTGCTCGTACCGGTGTGCATTTTCAAAACCCAGCGCTCGTACTGGGGCATTCTTTTTTGAAATCCAGTGCTCGTGCTGGTACATCTAGCGCTCGTGTTAGTTGTTTGGCTGACTGATCAGTTAGCCCTCCAGGTTTAGTCTTTGCACTAACCAGTCCTCATCATTTCAAGTCTTAAGTTCTCAATTTCGACCTTCAGGTCATCATTTTATCAAAAATCAATCATTTTCTCTTGCGAAGGACCCTCTTCAGGGAGAGTTCGAGGGAGCTCGTTCCTTTCGCATGCAACCATCTTTCGTTCGCAAGAACCCTTTTCCAGGGAGAGTTTGAAGGGACTCGTTTCTTCGCGAACAGTTTGCAAAACAACAACCAACTTTACACAAAAGAACCCTTTTTCTAGGGAGAGCTTCGACGGAAGCTCGTTTCTTTTTGTGGCCCCCGTTTTTATCATCTTTGGCCAACCCCTTCACAGAGGCCCCTCTTCTAGGGAGAGTGTGATGGACTTGTTCCTCTGTGATACTTTCTCAACTTTGTTTTTCGGCCGCCTTTCCATAAGAGAAGCCTAGAAATAGGGAGTTTTGACGAAAACTTAATTTCTCTTCGAAAGTTTCGTTTTGCAAACACCTCCTCTTTCAGGGAAGAGAGGAGTATTTCCAACTTCCCATTCAGGTAAGGGCTTAAGCCTGAGTCTCTCTTTTTGGGGAAAAAGAGAGAAGAATTTTGTCATGGACGTGTCGATTCGATATCGAGTAATTTCTTTCATCAAGGATTTCTAGAATACATTGCCAATTTGTTATCAAAAGTCATTTGTTGATCTCAAAGCTTTCATCGCACAAAGAATTATCTCAAACTACCTTTAGTATCATTTCCAAAAGAGCAAAACTCTTGCGAAATAAGAACTAAAATCAAGCCTTTCTGTTGGTCAACCAAGAGGACGAAGAGAAATCTTCGATATGACCGGCAAAGGAAAATTCGATGATGTTGAAAGGCCATGAGCGAATTGATATTGATCATAGTTATGGCACATTCTTAAAGACCATTCTTTGGCAGTAAGATAGTGGAAATATCCTGGGCAGTAAAAAGAACCTACCCAATTCATGTCTCCTCAAGTCAGCTAAGATGCAAATCAAATATCCGCAAAAGGGATCTCTCAATTGTCGTCAAGATGAAGGCGAATTAAGCGGGTAGACCCCCGGGGCCAAAGAAGATTCGAAACATCTCCAAGATGACGGAGTTTGTGCCGGATCCTTCCAGGGAAAGTTCGGATCACCGTCAAGATGAAGGCGGATGCGATGAACCTACCGACAAACCCTAAAAGATATTTGATTTCTGCTATCATTTAGAGATTTCAACCCACGAACCAATGTCATAATTCCTAAGAAAGAAAAAGAAGGATCGGAGCATCTCCAAGATGAAGGAGTTTGTGACGTACCCTTCCTCAAAAAGGAGAAAAGTCAGGACATCTCCAAAATGAAGGAGGATGTAAAAGAACCCGGAAAGCTCCATGGTTCAAAAGAGTGCAAACAGATCATCATAGGAAATGCCCAGGATATCAAACTGCCCGAAACAACTAAGAATCATCTTTATCTATGTGAAATTCTTCTATCAATATCTTTCCATTCATTTGCTTTTATGAAACTAAGAATATTTCCTCTCTTTTCATATCAAGGAAATTGATATCTTCCTTGAAGAAACTCAACAACAACAAATTTGAATTTGATTCTTAAATTCTACAGAGTTAGCCCTGTTGGAATTAATACTCTAAGTAGAAAGAGGAGATATTTTCACACATGAGCACAATTCAATCATTCTGAATCAACTACAATTTTTGGCATCTTATTGGCAATATTTTCTAATTATCCCAACATGAAGTGTGAACTTGAGGTCATTTTGACGTATCCTGACGTCATCCCTCCTTAGGACTGAAAGGTCCTTTCCTTCCGTCTGATCTAAGCGCTCTCAGATTTGCACACTTCCCTGTGTTCCCCACTGTCCCGCCATGGACAGTTCCCGCTCAGGATAAGGGTTAAACCTGAACTTTTTGCAAAAGGTCTGTTATTGTCAAAAGCTATTTTCAGTCTCAGCAGTGAGGCGCCCAAAAACAACCCCTTTTTCAAAGCTTTAGGGACCCCCATTTTCATCCTTTTGCAAAAAAACCCCTCTCGGGCTTGTTGTGCAAAGTCTAGAGGTCCCATCACAGTTTCCCCGCTCATCGAGGATCCTGTATCCATTCAGGTTAAGGATTAAACATGTTACCTCGCTCCTCGAGGTATAACCCAAAACCTTCTGCAAGAGGCCGTCTGTTTTTAGAAAGCTGATTTAGTCTCAGCAATGAGGCGCCCCAGATCATCCCCTTTTCAAGCTTTAGGGAATCTTTTATTTTTCTCTTCTCGCAAACCCCTTCTGGATTTGTTCGTCCAAATTCCGAAGGTCCCATAATGGTTTCTTCATCCAAGGATTCTGTATGGTTGCCCCTTTCAGGTTAAGGGTTAAGCTTGAGCCTCGTTCCACGAGGTATCTTTCCGTTCAGGTTAGGGTTAAATCTGAGTCTCATTTTTTACTAGATATCCTTTCTATTTCTTCCACGGTTTCTTCATTTGAGAACTTCGTGCGATCCCCCCCCACTCAGGTCAAGGGTTAAACCTGAATCTTGCTTTTGCGATGCATTTGTTGTCCCATCACGGCTTCCTCGTTCGAGGATTCTGTATGGTCGTCCCTTTCAGGATAAGGGTTAAGCCTGAACCTCGTGCCTCGAGGTATTTTTCCTTTTTCAGGTTTGGGTTAAACCTGAGTCTTGTTTCGACGAGGTGTTTTTCTTCAGTCCCATCGTGGTTCTTCCCATCGAGGAATCCATGCTCTGTATATCCATCCAGGAAGGGATCATGCTAGAGTTTCATCTCACGAGGCATTTCTCTCAGAAATGTCCCATTGAGGTTCACTTATATTCCTTTCCCCATCCCCAATTATCTCAATATATCTTCGTCCCATCCAGGTTAAGGGCCAAACATGAGTCATTTCAAAAGATTGATCTGGTCTCACCCATGAGACTTAATCAAAATTCTTATCTTTCATCATCCCGGGAACTACATCCAAAGTTCCATCACGATTTCCTCATTCTTTACTCAATCATATCATTTTTCGAGGATTTCGTCTTCCCAAAGCCATTCAGGATATGGTTTTAAGCCTGAAAAACCATCCTTTCAAAGCCGTAATTCTTCCACACCCAGTTCAGATCTGCTGACTGGGGCATTTTTTTCAAAATTTGGAGTGTTTCTTTGCCACTAAGCTCGGCTTACAATCGGCTTAGTAGCAAAGAGGGGCATCTGTGAACACCCCAAAATTTTCAAAATCCTTTAAATATCCCCTTTTCGCCCCTAACCCCATTTTCTGAGCAATTGAGTCAGTTTTAAATCTAAATTCCATTTTATTTCTCAAGATTTATTGAAATTAAAATTCATTTTATAAATCTGACTCAATTTTGGATCCGGATCCAGATAAAAGATTCAAACCTGAGCTTCGTTGTCCAATGTTTAAAATCAAATTCTCGAGATTTCCGAAATAACTTTTTGAAAAGCTCAGACATTTCGACCGATGTCCGTTTGGATCCATCATGTTGTGTTTCTCAATTCGAAACTCGAACATTTTCTCAAAACTTGGGTCCAAAACCCATTTTCTGAAGAAATTTTCAAAATAGCATTTGAAAACCTTCTTTTGTAAATATTTCCCAAAAATACAATTTTTTTTTTTTTTTAAAAAATCCTCGTTTTCTCGTAAATTTTAAGGTCTTATTCCAAAAAAAAAAATGTGTGGAATGTAAAGGAAAGGAAGAAAATATGTCTAACAAAAATCGGTTTTTGAAAACCTCTTTCTAAAAAATTATCTTTCTTTAGAAAAACCCTTTTTAGAAAAACCTGGTAAACAAAACCTTCCTCTCGAAAATTTATGAATTTTAAGGACCTCTTTCAAAACTTTTTTTTTTTTTAGGGTTTCATCTTTTGTAAAAGAGTCGAATAGGTTTACAATTCTCCATTCTCGTCTCTCTCTTTCCCCCCCCATGTGCGACCCCCATTTTCATCCTCCATCAACCCTTGATCGCCATGGCCATTGGCCTCCTCCGTTCATCTTCAACGGCCTCGCAGGCCTTCTTCCAACCCCCCAGGTGCGAAACCCCATGTTGCAAACCACCTTCTCCTCCCCTCTCGCAGACCTTTCCTCTGGAAGATTCCTGATCGCACACCCTCATCTGCCAGTATCCACCCTTGATCGCCGACTGATCCTTCACTGCCATCCATCTTCAACTTCCTCCACTTCCAGACCCTTCGGCCCTTCTCTATAAGACATGTGCAAGGGGAAAGGAACAGGGGAGAAAAAAAAGAAAAGAAAAGGAAAACGAGAACAATCTTTTGCGTTGATCTTTATTAGAGCTTTCAGAACTGTCCATTTTTTCCTTTTAACTTCAACCCTTGCCGGGCATCTTCATCACTAGCAGCCGGCTCTTGCCTCACGATAGTCCCTCCTTCTTCTTTTGGGTTCTGAAGAAAATGCTACTGCCAAGCACCATTCCCCTCCTTCAGAGTTTTCGCAAATGCCAGCAGAAGGGGAAACTCCCTCCTCCAAAATCCAAAGTTCTTGCAAACCCACGAGCTTCACCATCTCTACACAGTATAGGATACATCTTTCTTCCTTCGACTGGAGCATACCAAAAAAAAAATCAGGCAAGAACCTCTACCCTTTCCTCTTGGTTATTTTCAAGTTTTTTTTTTTTTTTTTTGGATTTTCGGTTTGCCCCACCAATGCATCCATAGTAGTAGCGGATTGTTCGTAACAATATCGCTTCACTTATATGCAACATCAATGGAATTGTCCATATTCCAACATTTTTTTTTTGGATTTATTGTTACCATCCATGCTTTTTTTTTTTTTTCTGAGTTAGTTCATTCTCGTTTTTCATCCTCAACATCTTAGTCTTCTGTTTCTGTAATTTTGTTTCAATGGTATGCCATTACTGGGCCACTCCTTGTTTGACGCCAGCATCTAGTGTTAATCTCCTTTTACATTAATATCATCTCTTGCATTTTGTACTTTTTTTCTTACCTCACGAAGACACCCTTGTGAATAGCTTAGTTCATCCTGAATTTCTGTTTATATTATTTCTATATCTTTGTTCGTAGATTACTTTTGTTTCCTCATATGCTTTTAATCCTTTTCATCTAGCATCATCGCATCATCCATGATTGTCAGCCACATCAATACGATTCATCATTCGACATCTCTGAGTTTGTTTGTTGCATCCCATGACATTTTAGCATTCAATCTCATTCACACAATATTCAACTAAGTCGATTCATCTTTTATGTTCATGTTTTGCACGTCTCCTCCTCTGTATTTAGTAAATTCAGCAGGGATCACACCCACAACCTATCGTTAACTTTCATTGGCAGATTGGCTATGGTGATCACCAAATTTTCAGTAAAGAATGAGACCTCACTTTGAACTGGAACTCCGAGCGTCGTCGGTTCCATGGCATCAGGACGTGGTTTGATTGGGAAGGCATTAATGCTTTCATGCCTCCCATCATGATCCATTATACACCATAACTTTTAAAGGCCCTTCCACGATTCCCTTGGTTATGATTTTTAAGAGTTGAAGATCCCACTTGTTAGTCCCAGCAGATCTCTGCAGACTGACCTGTTGTTATCATCGCAAAATTTTACTTTTGCAAATCAAACTGACCTTTGAAAAAGATTTTGAAAATAACTCGCCTCCGTTTTAAAATACGGGAAAATTCCGTAGAATGGGACTCGCCTGTCGGTACGAGGTTCAACCGTTCCTGCCACCTTTAACAGGGGTAATTGAACCAAGGATCAATCTTATGCTCTACTCTATTCAACTTGTCTAAATCATATTCTAATTTCTAAATGCACATAGAATCAGGCATGTGCTATGAATTTTCAGAAAATGCACATTTGAAAACATGATGTTTGCTTTGAATGATTGAAATATTTAGAAAATGTAAATCTTGGAAATGATATCACATGAAAAATCCTGAAATGGGATTTGAAATGTACTTCTGAGAGAAGTAAAAATCGATTTTGAGGAATCCTTGACATTTGGTGAAAATCGATTCTGAGAGACTTGGTTTCTCTGAATTCAAACTTTGAAATTGAAATTCTAACTTAGAAAATTTGAATTTGGAACTTGGGAAATACTTGAAATATCATTGGCAAATCTATATTTTGAGAAAATCGATTTTTGAATAAGACTTAGAAAAACTTTGATTTTTCTAACTTCAAACTTTGAAATTGCCTGCATAACTTGGAAAATTGAGTTTATGAACTTGAGAAATACCTGAAATATTCTTTGAAATTCAATGCTTTTGGGAAAATCGATTTTGCTATAAGACTTAGGAGATTTTGAGGAATTCAATTTCCTTGACTTAGAATTTGAATTGGAATTGGCAAATGCATGAAATGAATGAATATGAATTTGAGGATTTGAGAAATACTTTTTGTATTTTTGAGAAATGCAGTGCATTTTGAAGTTAGCCTAAGAGTGTAGGCTGAATGTGGCTAATGTGAAGATCATAAATCTAGGTATCATTCGTATTCTGACTATGGCCATAAATATAAATTCCTCCAAGTTTATAAACTTCATAAAAGCTAGTGCATGTGCCATTCGTGTGGACCATGGTGAGTTTGAATATGCATGAATCATCATCCATCACACATTGAAATTATAAAAATAAACTATATGCAATGCAACCTAAGCTAAGCAGGAAATGTAAATTCTTATTCCAAAGTTTAATTACAAATTACATCACTATTGAAATTTAAATACATGAAAAATAAAGTCTTCAATGTACCTTCAAAACTAGAAAACTTGGTTAATGAAAATATGTTGGCTTTTCTAGATTTATCCAGCAATATCAGGAAATTGTTGGATTTTGCTAGATATCAGCCTTTTTGCCATGATTCTATTAAATCAAAATTGATAAAATATGAAATAAAATTGAATAAATATGAAAGAGAAGATGTGAAATTTCGAAATTGGGGTCAAAATGACCAAAATACCCCTTATAACAAGACTATGGCCTTGAAATTAGGGTTTTTAGAAAGATATTTTGATAAAATGCAAGTTTTGAAATTTGAATAGAATAAACTAAGCTAAATATGATGTGACATGCTTAAATATGTGAAAATGAGGGTTAGGGATTTCGAAATTGAGGTTAAATGACCAAATTACCCCTGATAGCAAGACTATGGCCTTGAAATCAGGGTTTTCTGAAATAGATTTTGGTAAAAATTTGGGTTTTATGACCTAAATGAAATCCAATAACTACAAAATTAAACCTAAAGTATCCTAAGATGCTTATGAACATAATAAAACCCTAAAACTACATGCTTATGCACGAAAATCCAATAATATCACAAAAAATATGATTTCAACAGTGTTTTTGGAATTCTTCGGGTACGCTGTTTTGGAATTTTATTAATTCAGACATCAAATGGATTCCAAAATTCCTAAAATTCGGTACCTGCATTTTGTATAACCCTAATGTCGAATTGGAATTCTAAAAATAATTTTTTGACATTAAATTAATCCGAAAATTGCATTAAACCCTAAAAATATGCTATTTTTGACCTAGTTCACCAACCAGTCTCAGTCCAAGACCCGAACCAGGAGTCAAATCTCCATAAAAATTTATGAAATTTTACAAAGACTAACTAAGAAGACAAACAGAGATTTCCCAATTTACAGATTGGAAAAAGCATCTCTGGTTAGGGAGAAACTCTTCCGGCAATCTGAGCTAAAATATATCACTTTTAACAGGGATTAAAACAGCTGTTTCAGATTGAAAATACAAACATAAATAGCAATACTAAACAAAAATCTCTGAAATTTTAATAGTAAACAGTAGACATATAAATAGCAATACTCACATTTTACATATCATGAATCGGATCTGTGGTTTGGGATTTATGACTAACACAAGTCTGATTAGGGTTTTGGTAAACCCTAATGAGTTTTAAATTTAAAAACAGATTCTCTGAAAGGGGAAAAATACTAAACAGTGATCAAAAAATTCTAAAATTTCACAGAAGACATATCTACTCAATGTGAATCCATAGCACTTTACAGATCTAAAATCGGATATAAGATGAGAGAAATATCATAACAGCAAGTTATCTTCTTGATTTTAACCACGATTTTAAAGCTTTAAAAACCCGATTTGATGTATGATTTTTTTGACAGGGTTCCCGAAATCCAAAACCTCTGATTTTTCTACAGTAACTCAAAAACTCATGCATTCATCACATATAAAAAAATCAGAAATAAACAATGAGTACTTCAATCCGAAATAACATTATCTTTACTGTTCTAAACCTAAAACACACAGAAATTTAAGAAACTTGGAAAACCATGCATTAACTAATGTAAATCAATAAAATAAACCATAAAACAGTAAATAAAAATTATTTCTAAGCTATAGAACGTAAAACAAACATGAATAAACCATGAAAATAAAATAAAAATAGGGAATCAATGGCTGGAATTTGATATCACCTTTAAAACATAGATTTAACCCATTAAAAGGGTAAATCATATATTTTATTGGTTAATAATGTAAAGAATCATATTAAAATTAATTCTAATGGATTAAAATCCCTGTAAATCACCCAAAACAGGGTTAGATCTCCTTCTTGGATCGTTCTTGCTGATTCTTGAGGTGAAACCATGGTTGAATCCATGAAATAGGAGGTATTAATGGCTAAAATTGATTTAAAACTATTAAAAACATGAAATAAAAGCTAAAAATTAAACAAAATAATTACCTTGAGGTGGCTGCAATGGAGGAAGGGCTGGAGAGGAGAGAGAATCTCCAAGAATCCCAAGGAGAGCAAGTTGGAAAAATCGACCCCCCTATGGAGACTATTTATAGAATTTTTTTTAGGTTTAAAAATTGGGAATTTTGAATGTTTT
Source organism: Nuphar pumila (assembly GCF_984573655.1). Lineage (NCBI taxonomy): Eukaryota > Viridiplantae > Streptophyta > Magnoliopsida > Nymphaeales > Nymphaeaceae > Nuphar > Nuphar pumila. The sequence goes on along the minus strand of NC_143264.1, from coordinate 55,470,831 downwards.
GGACTCTAACAAGGGGGGGCGATTTTTGGGTGGAAAGACCTAACTACCCCTAGCCTAAATTATCTAAACTAGTGCCTAATTAACCCCTAGACTTTTCTAAAAAATCCCCAAATGTAATGCCACTTGGCATTTTCTACATTTGGCTTTTTAAAAGACCTTTAAAAACCTTTAAAAACACTAGTTTTAAAAACTAACTTTCAAAAATGAGTTTTTCAAAATGGTTTTGACTCTTATAAACTTCTAACACTAACCAAGACATCAACTAACTCTAGTCTAGCCCTGACTGACTCGAATATGGCACCACCCCGAGTGGGCCCTACTTGAGTTTTTTCAAAAAGCGATTTTAAAACTTGAAATTGAAGGAGTTTTCAAAAGGAATTTTCAAAAGCAATCTTAAAACTAGAATTTTTGAAATGGCATAAGGTTCTAACTGAGTTAGAATTCTTCTGGATATGGTGCCAACTGAGTGGGCCCACATCGAGTTTTGGAAATTTTGAAATAAACACTGAAAATGGCTTTGAAAAGGGGTTAAAATCGATATTTGAACTTCAAGATTTCTGAAAATTGGGTCTCAAGCGAACTGGAACTCTGAGTTAGAGTCCTGAACTCTTTGGACTCTGAGATTTTAAATTTTAGAATTCAAATGTAAAAATTTTTGAAAGATTTTATTAAGAAATGATGAAATAAGTCAGAAAACAGAGTCAGGGTTAGACTTCTAACTCGACCGAACTCTAAAATAGAGTCCTGAACTAACTGGACTCTGTAAAATGACCTAAATTTCGAAAACAAACGGAAAAGATTGAAAATGAAAGTAAAACAGACTTCAAAACAGACTCCTGACCGGATTAGGACTCTGGGAGAGAGTCCTGATCGAACTGAAACTTTCAAAACTTTGAGAAATTTGATGAATAGAGGAATTCAGAAGCGACACCACCTCAATGGGTCTCATCTGTGAAATTGATTTTAAAATAAAAGCTTTAAAATTCAAATCTGGATTGAATGTTTTGAAATAGGAGTGCTGGATCTCGAAAATGAAATACAATGACATGCAATGCTATGCAATGCGATGGAATGATATGCAAAATACATGCAATGATATGCAATAATCTGTGATGACCTATGAAATGGACAAACACTGGATGAGGGTGAAAATTTGGGGTGTTTACAGATGCCCCTCTTTGCTGCTAAGCCGGTTAGAAGCCGAGCTTAGTGGCAAAGAAAACACACCAAATTTAGATTATAAAAATGCCCCAGTTAGATGAATCTGACTGGGTACGAAAGAATTAGTTCAAATGATGATGGTAGATATGAAATGGAGAATAAGGAGAAAATTTTATTTCAAAAGAAGTGAGATTCAGGTTTTGCCCTTAACCTGGATGGGACGGAAAATACCTCGTGTAGAAACGAAGCTCAGGTTTGACCCTTAACCTGATCGGGAAATGAAATACCTCATCAAAGTGAGGCTCAGGTTTGTACCCTTGACCTGATTCAGCAGAAAATGGACGGAATCCTCAAAAGAAGAGACCGTGATGGAACCTTCGGATTTCCGCACAATGAATCCGATAGGGTTTTTGCAAAAGGAAGGAAATTTGGGTCCCTAAAGTTTAAAAAGGGATTTGATTTTGGGTGCCTCATTGCTGAGACTAATTAACTTTTGAAATTGCCTTTTACTGGAATTGGTGGCTTAACCTCAAGCCGAATATGGACTGTCTATGGTGGGACAGTGGGGACACAGGGAAGTGTGCGAATCTGAGAGCCCGTGCGCTCAGATTATACCAAAGAAGGGAAGGAATCTTGAAAACTCCCGTTCTCAAGTCCTAAAAGGGATGGTGTCAGGATACGCCAAAGATGAACCTCAAGCTCTCGCTTTATGCCAGGATAGCTAGAAAATATTGTCAAAATGTTGAAAATTGTTGTTGATTCAAAATAATTGAAAATGATGCACATTGTCTTGAAAGTATTCCCTCTTTTCTACCTGAAGTATTACCTCCGACTGAGCTTAACTCCGTAGAATCAAGATTCGAATTCAAATTGCTTGCGATTGACTTTCTTTCAAGGAAGCTATCAATTTCCTTGATATGGACGGGAAAGAAAGTATTCTTGATATTGCGAGAGCTATTGTTGAGAGAATATTGATAAAAGAATTTCACAAAGTTAAAGAAGATTCTTGATAGATTCATCAGTCTGATATCCTGGGATTCTTTTCTCATGATGATCTTTCTGCACTCTCTTTTTAGCAGATTGGAGCTCTCTTGGATTTTTCGGGAATTACATCATCCTTCATTTTGGAGATGTTCTGACTTTTCTCTCTTTTTGGGAAGGGTACGTCACAAACTCCTTCATCTCAGAGATGTTCCGATCCTTCTTTTCTCTCAGGGATTATCATGATAGTTATTGGCTCATTGGTTGGGAATCTCTTGATGATAGCTGGAATCAAATATCTTTTAGGGTTTGTCGGTAGGCTCATCACACTCGCCTTCATCTCGACGGTGATCTGAACTTTCCCTGGAAGGATCCGTCACAAACTCCGTCATCTTGGAGATGATCCAAATCTTCTTTGGCCCCGGGGATCGACTCGCTTAATTTGCCTTCATCTTGACGACAATTGAGAGATCCCTTTTGCAGATATTTAATTGCAGCTTAGGTGATTGAGGAGATATGGAGATTGATTGGATTTTTCTGTATCACCCAGGATATTTCGACTGCTTTATTTTTCAAGAATGGTCTTTAAAAATGTGCCATTGACTACGATCAATATCAATCACTCATGGCTTTGCAACAACATTAAATTCTCTTTGCTGGCCATATCGCGGATTTATTCTTCATCCTTTTGGTTGGCCAATAAAAAGATTTTGAACTTTGAATCCTTTTTCTTGAAAGCATTGCCCTTTCGGAAGTAATAGTGGAGGTATTCTGAAGTAATAATTTTGTGCAATAAATATTTTTGAAATCAACAAATATTTAATGACAAATTGGCAAAAATTTTCTTGAAATCCTTTGTAAAAGCGAGCATTTGAAGCACAACGCAACACATCCATGACAAAAATTCTCTTCTCCTTTCCCCAAATGAGAAGATTCAGAAATTGGAATTTGGGAATTACTCCTCTCTTCCCTGAAGAGGAGGTGTTTGCAAAACGAACTTTCGAAGAGAAATTAAGCTTTCGTCAAAACTTCCTAATATTAGGCTTCTCTTATGGAAAGGGGGCCGGAATTGGTGAGGTTGGTAAATTGGTCATGAAGGAACGAGTTCATCACACTCTCCCTGAAAAGAGGGTCTTTCATGATGAAATGGCCTAGTATGAAATTATGGTTACAAGGAAAATGAACTTCCGTCGAAGCTCTCCCTGACCTAAGGGTTCCTTGTATGAAATTGGAATTTTGTTTTTGCAAACGGTTCACAAAGGCACGAGTCCCTTCAAACTCTCCCTAAAAAGGGGCTAAGTGAATGAATTGGATAGCATGCGAAAAGAGCGAGCTCCCTCGAACTCTCCCTATAAAAAGGGTCTCTCGCAAGAGAAATTTTTTTGGAATTGGGTATTGGGTGACCAAAAGGTCGAAATTTGGAATTTTGAATTTTGAATTTTTGAAATTAGAAATTGGAAGTTTGGAATTTGATATTCGGAAATTGGAAATTAGAAATTAGAAATTAGAAATTGGGAATTTTGGAGATTGATATTTGGAAATTGGAAATTAGAATTTTGGAATTTGGAAATTGATATTTGGAAATTGGAAATTAGAATTTTGGAATTTTGGAATTTAGAAATTGATATTTGGAAATTGGAAATTAGAATTTTGGAATTTTGGAATTTGGAAATTGATATTTGGAAATTGGAAATTAGAAATTGGGAATTTGATGAGTGATCAGCACGAAGACTGAACTCAAAAGGTCGACTGACATGACCATTCAGTGGAACACTAACACGAGTGCTCGATTTTGAAAGGATACCGGTATGCATACCGGTTTAAAAATGTACCAGTTTGGATACTGGATTTTGGTTCAGTTCTGGTGATTGTCTTTCAATCTTGAATCGTTAGGAATTGTGATGGGATTGATAGTTGAAATCTCAATACTGACCAGATCGTTATTAATGCAATTGTATGCAAATTGATGCACATGAATGCACAAGTGCGTGAAATGAGAGATTTGTTTATCCTGCCTGCATACAGGGTATTTGTAGATAAAAACAAAATTTTAAAATGCCCCAGTGTAACTGGGAAAAAGAATTTTGATCATTATTGAAGAAAATTTGGAAGAATTACAAAGAATAGGAAATTGTTTAAGTATAGAATTTTTTCAAATGTCGAGCATTGATGGGATCTAGTAATTCTATTCCATCAGCATTGATGAGCCAATATGAATTGCGAGGTAGTGCCTCTTTGACAACATAAGGACCTTCCCAATTTGGCGACCATTTTCCACCCGGGCGGTGCCTGAGATAAGCTGTTGATCTGAGCACTAGATCATTAACCCGAAATTTTCTCTCAATGACAGATTTTGCATATTGTTGGGCTATCCTCTGGCGATAGGATTGAGCATGCTCTGCTGCTCTGAGCCTTCTTTCATCAAGCAAATCAAGTTGTACCAGTCGCTGTTGTTGATACTGATCAAGAGGTAATTCTAGAAGTGATGCAAATTTCAGAGCAGGTTTCTGAACATGTAGAGGCAGTACTACTTCAGTTCCGTAGACAAGTTCTGACGGAGTAGCATTAGTTGGAGTTCGAATGGTGGTTCTGTATACCCATAATGCATCATGAATCTTTTGATGCCAGTCACGGCCCGTTTCTAAAGTTCGCTCCAGGATTCGAATCAGAATCTTGTTGGTGGCCTTTGCCTGACCATTCCCTTGAGGATAATAAGGAGCGGAAAAATGATGATGAATTCTGAATTTTGAGCAGAATGTCCTCATTCTCTCATTCTTGAAATGACTGCCATTATCCGACACAATATCATGCGGTATACCGAAACGGCAAAGGATATTCTTACGGATGAAAGAAACCACGTGTCGACCTTCTACTGTGCGTAGAGTGACTGCTTCTACCCATTTAGTAAAATATTCTGTTGCGGCAAGGAAATATTTATGACCATTAGAAGCTGAAGGAGTGATGGGGCCTACAACATCGAAAGCCCACATGGAAAATGGCCATGGCGAGACGACAGATTGCAAGTATGTCGCTGGCGCATGAATGGAAGGCGCATGCATCTGACATTGAACGCACTTCTTCACAAAACGATAGCAATCTTGTTGTATAGTTCTCCAATAATATTCTGCTCGAATGATTTGTTTGACGAGAGTCTGATAGCCGACATGACCACCGCAAATGCCTTCATGTGCTTCTTGCACAACTTCTTTGGCTTCTTCTTCGTCCAAACATCTGGAATACTCAGAACTGAATCCACGACAATAAAGGACGTCGGCAAGAATAAAATATCGAGCAAACATGCGTTGAATTGCTCGCTGCTTTCTCTTTGATAATTCTGGAGGAAATTTGCCAGTTTTAATGAAATTCTTGATATCATGATACCAGGGCTTCTTCTTTTGCTCAGCCTGATTTATCTGCTCTACTAGGACGAAAGCGGGTTGATCGAGTCTGCCAATTTCAAATGAGCGACAAGATTCTCCACTCCTGAAAGACATGATGGATCCCAGATTAGCTAAACTGTCTGCAACTTGATTGAAATCTCTCTTGATATGAAAAAGTTGGAATTCTTCGAATTTATTGGCAAGAGCTGAGACAATCTTCTGGTAAGGAAGTAATTTCTGATCTTTTACTTGTCATTCGACTAGGACTTGATTGACGACGAGCAAGGAGTCGCCATAAGCATGCACTCTTTTGATATTGAAGTCCTGTAGAATTTTCAGACCTTGTATCAAGGCTTCATATTCGGCCATATTGTGAGTGCACTGAAAATCCAGTTTGAGAGAAAAGGGAATCATCTCTTTCTCTGGTGTGATTAGTAGAATTCCGATTCCTATGCCTGCCATATTCTTGGAACCGTCGAAGAATAAATTCCAAATTGGGGATTGTTGAATATTGCAGATCCGCTCATCGGGGAAATCATCCTCAGCTTTAACATCCTCTGCTAGAGGAAAATCTGCTAATTGGTCTGCAATTGCTTGGCCTTTGATAGATTGCTGAGAGACATATTCCAAGTCGTATTGCATTAATAGGACTTGCCATTTGGCGATTCGTCCGCTGAGAAATGGTTGTTCAAGAACGTACTTGAGAGGATTTAATTTAGATAGAATATTGACTTCAGACGCCAATAGATAATGTCTCAATTTCTGACACATCCATACTAGAGCTAAACACGTCTTCTCTATCTGAGAGTATTTCTTCTCGTAATCAATAAAGGTCTTGCTCACATAGTAAATGGCATGTTCTATCAAGCTGCCTTCTTCGTATTGCGCCAAGAATTCGCCGCAAGCAACTTGATTAACTGAAATGTATAGCAATAGGGGTTTCCCTAATTCTGGCGGCTTTAAAATAGGAGGATTGAGAAGAAATTTCTTGATGCGTTCGAATGACTGCTGACACTCTGGTCCCCATTCGAACCTCACTCCTTTTCTGAGCAAATGATTGAAAGGCTCACATCTCATGGCCAAATTAGAAATGAATCGCCGAATTGATTGCATGCGTCCTTGAAGGCTACGCAATTCTTTGAGATTAGTCGGGGGCGGCATGCCAATGATAGCTTTGGCCTTAGCAGGATCCATTTCTATCCCCTTCTTGCTGACCAAGAAGCCTAGCAACTTGCCTGATTCGACTCCAAAGACACATTTTTGTGGATTGAGTCTTAGCTTGTAAAGAATGAGTCGCTTGAAAACTTGATTGAGAGCTTCGATGTTATCTTCCTCTTCTTTGGATTTCACCAGAATATCATCGACATATGCATCCATAGTCTTGTGCATCTGATCATGGAAAATAACAGCCATAGCGCGTTGATAAGTGGCTCCAGCATTCTTGAGCCCAAAAGGCATAACCGTGTAACAGAAAGTGCCCCATGGCGTGGTAAAGGATGTTTTGGATTGGTCACGAGCGGCCAACTTGATTTGATTATATCCAGAGTATCCGTCCATAAAGGAAAACATAGCATGCCCGGCTGTGCTATCGACTAGGAGATCAATGTTTGAGAGCGGATAGTCATCCTTTGGAGTGGCTTTATTGAGATCACGGAAGTCGATACAGATTCGCACTTTACCATTCTTCTTAGGAACTGCTACGATATTCGCCAACCAATCCGGGTAATCAATTGCTCGAATGAATCCTGCTTTAAGCAGATCCTCAAGTCCTTCCTTGACCTGTTGCTCGATTCAAGGATCCATTTTTCTCAACTTCTGCTTGACTGGTTTCGCCTCAGGCTTCAGAACGAGGCGATGCTCCACCAATTTCGGATATAAACCTGGCATATCCTCATAAGTCCATGCGAATACTTCTTCATGCTGCTTGAGGAAATTAGTGAGCCTTTCTTTCTCTCCTGGACTGAAACCACTGCCAATCTTGAGAATTCTAGGATCGTCTTCTGATCCGATATTGATATCCTCAGTCGGATCTTGAACTAAGGATGATGACTCATCTTGCTTCTGAACCGATGCAAATTCTGGCAGTTCTTGAAGAGCTGAATCGAACTCTGCGGATTCTTCTGACTGCTTTGCAGTCTGACTATATTCTGCTCTTATTCTGACCTGATGAATTATTGCTGATTTCGAACAGGCTTTTGGATTAAAGACGAGCTTCTTGATAGATCGGGAAGACATTCTGAAAATTGGAGGAAAAATTGATTTAGGGAAATTGCTCATCATGAAATAAATTGCTTTTATTGAAAATAATTGGAAAGATAAAAGAGCAAAATGATTTCAATTTTGTGAAGATTTAATATTGAGGAGTAAAGAGATAAATGGCACCAAGATAGACAAAGAAAACTGACAACTTTATTGAAAGATAGAATTAATCAAAATGACAATGATGAGTATGAAATGGGATATCATCCCGACAAAAGAATAGAAAAGGAAAGACAAATAAATTCTTCTAATGCGTTCCCTTAATGAAAACAGTCCCTTTCTGAGATCTTTGGCCATTAAAGCCCAGTCCGGTCCTTTTAGGGCAATGCTGAGGAATCACTGGTTCAAGACGACCATCTTCATTTTTGCCTAAGCCTTGGAAAGGCTGGTAGCCGTGCTTTACTAGTAAATCAAATCCCTTTTTAGCCTTCATAAATTGCGAGAATAGAGGATGACCCTTAAGTGTGCTGTAATCAATTCGTCCTCCAATCTTGAAGAACTGTGGACCTCCTCATCGGGTCGTAGCCACCGTATGCTTGGGTTGCTCTGTCATCTGTATTATTCCCGAATTCTCTTCAAAGTTGACCTCTTCGATACCCCTAATGCTAGGGATATCAGTAGTGAAAGAGGGCCTGGGAACCATGGGCTGTGCTAGCCTCTACTCCGGATCTTCGCCTAAGACTGTCGTGATCATACCACCTTTTGACCACTTGATGCATTGATGCAGAGTAGATGGTACTGCGTTTGTGTTGTGGATCCATGGTCTCCCGAGAAGCAGATTATAAGTGGGCGGCACATTGACCACGTGAAAGAGAATTGAATGGACCGAGTAGTCAATGAAGATCTCTAGGAAGATTTTTCCTTTCGCTGTTTGGCCATGATTGTCGAACCCATAAATGGTGATTGGATCTGGAATGTATTCTTCTTCTTTAATGCCCAAAGCTTTGGCGGTCATTTCCGGACATATATTGAGGCTGCTGCCTCCATCGATCAGCACATGAGGAACTGTCATCCCTCTGGTTCGAACCACAACATACAAGGCATTGTTGTGAAATACATGAGGTTTAGGGAGATCCTCATCGGAGAAAGTAACTGGAGCATTAGTCATGGCCTGATTGACTATGTGGGCCATGTCTTCCGGAGTTATGCTTGGTTTCACTTTGATTTTCTGCAACAGATTATTTATTACTTGCTGATGTTTAGCGGAAGCTTGGGTTAAGTCCAAAATTGAGACATTGGATAATGCTGTAATAGGCTTTAGAGTGGATGTCTCACTTTTCTTTGGGACGGATTTAATGAGATGCTTAGGGAGCCATGGCATACTTCTGGCTACCTCGGGAGATACCCCAGCGGGCTTGTCAGATACTTTCAATTTGCCGAAAGCTGAAATAAGGTCCATCTTCTGGGCCTTGGACTGAGCCTGTTGCAATACCAGGACCCGATGTTGAGCTTGCATATCATTTTCAGAGCATGGCCTGATATGCTCCTGTGGTTGAAACGACTGTTCGGTGATGACTACTATAGAATGACAAGGAAATGACTCTTTTAGAATATCTATATTTTCATCTTCCGCACCTTCTACCAGAAGATTTTTATCAATAAGGTCCTGAACAATGTTCTTCAGAACGAAGCAATTCTCAGTGTTGTGCCCCACTGTTCGATGAAATTTGCAGAATTGGTCTTTGAATTTTCCCATAGGAGCGGAAGGATCGACCAGCCTGGGCAATTTGACCATTTCCTTGGTCAACAGGTACTCGAGTACAGTCTCGAGTGATTGATCTAATGGAGTGAACTTCCTCTCATAGCTCCATCCTTCGTGCTTCACTTTCTCTCGGGGTTTTGGTCCCTGCTCCAGCTGAAGCGGCTTGCTGAATTGCGGGATCGACTTTCCTTTCTGGTCATTCTTGTTTGAACCTCCTGCCCCATAACAGAAGTCTTTATTCTGCCCCTTGCGATGATTCCGTTTATTATTGACAGAATTAGTGAAATGAGTCTTCTTTTTCGACTCATTCTGACTGCTGTTCTTGGTGAAAGTGAAACCTTCGTAGAAACCATTCTCCATACTCAATTCGAGCCATTCGGCTCGCTCTGTTAACTCTATAAAGGTTCTGGATGGTGCGGTGGAGATGAGGCCTTTTAGGGGCTGTGAGAAATTGCTTAAAATCAAGGACAAAGCATGCCCTTCTGATATGGGGTCTCTCATCTTATTGCAAGCTGACCTCCAGCGGTGGATAAAATCTTGGGCCTTTTCATTTTCTCTCTGTTTCAGGCCACAAAGATGGCTGAGGGTCGGGAGCGCCTCAGTGTTGAACAGAAAGCGCTCAATGAACATATTCACCACCTTATCAAATTCTTTCAGCTCTATGGGGTTGATGTGCTCTGAATACCATTTAGCTGTTGTTCCCTCCAGACTGCGAGGGAAGCAAAGGAAGAGTGCCCGATTGTCACGCTTGAATCGTGAACATTCAGCGAAAAACATGGCGAGGTGAGCCTTAGGGTCGCCAGAACCATCAAACTTGATAAATTTTCTGGGAAGATTATCCAGATTGTCGTCCCCATCCAAGCCATCATAGAAGTCTTCGCTGGTGAAGACTTTCTTGCCCTTGTCGCGGGCCTGCAGATCTTTGACCATTCTCATCATATCTTTTAATTGCGACTGAGTAGGGTCATCAACAGACTGATTTTTGGATTTGCAAGCCGACCCATGGCCCTGAGTCGACCTTTTGAATTCATGTTTATTTTCACATTCCTTGTCAGCATCGTCAGTTGATTCTTATTCATCAGACATTTCCTCGTGACGACTCTGCTTTTTGCTGATCTTCACATTCTTGACGGCATGACCCTTATCCTTTTGTTCAGTGCTGGCTTCAGCTTGCTCTGCCAGCTTCCTGGTCATCATTTTCTTGAACATAACATACATTTGAGGATTAATGTCATCCTCAACCTGCTGTCCTTGATTTTTAGCTGATCGGGGGGAGTCCATCTCTTCTTCGGAAGCGGCTGAGTATGCGACACCTTCAACTGATAGGGTTTTCTTTTCGGACCTTGTATGAACCATCGAGTATCAAGAGTGTTCTTTTTGAATGTTGATGATGCTCTCTGCAAGGTAGAACTGATGGTTAGGCTTCTGAAGGAAATTTGGTTGGAGGAAAATATTTGTTGAGAATTTTGGTAGACAATTGAAATAATATCCCATTACTAGGGATTGAGTCATCGCTGGAGTTACGACAATTGCGCTGCTATTCTTTGCAAAATAAACAACTGGAAATATGCCTTGTTACCTAGGCGAGGTCGTCAAACCAAAGTGAAATGTAAAATAAAGGAATTTTATTGAGGGGAAAAACATGATTTTATCAATAATACACTTGACAGAGGAGAGGGGGACAGACAATTTTCCACCACTCCGGATAATCGGAAGATACACGAGGACCAGGAAAAATAGTAAGACTGACAAAGGAATCCCAGCCATGTCTGGCAGAATGGTATGCTCCGGACCACTGATCTGATGCGAGGTCGAATTCTGGCAGAACCCCTGCTAGTGGACGAATCTCTACGCGCTTCTGCCTCTGAGAGAACTGCCTGACGCACCGCTCTGGATAGTAGTATGCGCAGAAGAATGGACCAAGTAGCCTGAACCGCTTGCCGTAAGCGTAAGTATATCTGGGAGGTGATTCCTGACGATCAAAGTAGTCCCATACGACTTTTTCCTCCTGAAGGTTGTCGATCAAGAACCGGTATCGCGCAACTAGAAGAAGCTTTTCGCCATTGTATCTGAATGAACTGGCTCGGGCGGGCACATGCCGGAGGAACCAAGACTGCAAGGCATAGGTGCACCCTTCGACTAGGATCGACTCTCCGAGTGTGAAACGGGTCAACCCTCGTTATAGAAAGGCGAGTGCGGCCATGGCTATCGAGAGGCGGCTGGTCTGTCGACTTCCCCATCTCCTTAAAAGCTGAACTATTCTGATATCCATGTAATTCCGTCCATCGGGAAAGAAAGCTAATCCCACCGTGCACAGAACCATCGCATGCTGAATTCTTTCTCGAGCTGTCCTGGACAACGAGCTGACTTCTATGAATATCCCATACTGTCTGTAGATTTCGAGCAGGTCCACATATTCATTTCCATCTTCTTCAATCAAAGGCCAAGACTTGCGTCCCGTCATGCGAGCTAAGGCATCTTTAGGGTTCAGACCCTTGACATTAATCAAAAACTGTTTCTCTAATGGATCTCCAGGCTGACCGGCTGGCTCGGGCAATCCCATGATCTCTAAAAATTCATCCATCAGTACTGTCATCTCGCCCCACGGGAACCAGAAGGTAGAAGTGCTCGGATTCCACCGTTCTGCTAGTGCATGGATCAAGTTGCCGTTGACTGTCTGCTTTCCCACTGCAGATGCCAGTTCTAACCCACAATCGTCCAAGTGGTCCGGAAACATACGAGAGAAATTCTTGAACCATAAATAGTACCACCGGGGAAAGAAGGATCCGGTGCTGAGGACTCGATGCTCGGGAAGACTTTGTCGCACCTCGTAGGAGATGTGACCCTCAGGGAAGACTGAATCAAGCTGACTGGATGCCATCAGACTGGAAAACATGAAAAATTGGAATAAGACTTGGGAAAATACTGGAAATTTGAGGAAAATGCAGGCAGGATAAAAATAAAGTAGGTAATTCGAGATCCAGAAGACAGGAAAGATGGGAAATCACCTGGAGTTTTGAAGGAAATTAAGGGAAATTTGGAAAATCGTCCAGGGTTTGATGAAATATGAAGAAATAAATGGAAAATGAAGTATTTGGAAAATCGTCCAAGGTTTAAAACATGGACAGTACATGGACATAGATTGAAGGAATTTTGAGAAAATCGTCCAGTATTTTAGAAAATTGTGAAAATAAGGAAAATAAAAAGGAAATAACACATTCTATCACATTCTGCATAAACAAGTATGCACATACAACATTCCCTAAAAGCTGACTCTAGATGCACAAATTTTGAAATACCTGATCCTAACTCTAAGGTTCAGATCAACTGTATCCAATCCAGTTATGCCTATATACTCAAGCCAAGGCTCGATGTACGTGGCATAAAATCAATTTCTCTGGTTCTAGGTTCAAGTTTTCCAACATCCTTGAGCACCTGCTGATATACGTTGGACTATGGCCCTTGGTACGTGGCAGGAGGGTTTTCACCCAAATAGGTGGCCCAGTTGTGAGGCTCTGTCCCAAACTATGGTTCTAGAAGAGAGCCCAGCAACGTGAAGACCGGGACAATATAGGTAGGGTGATTTTTGAAATATGAGCACATGCAAGCAAATAGAAGGCTCTAAGTCCTAAAGAGATAGATTTTTGAAATATTTGAAGAAGCAAACATTGTTTTCATACAATTCCTAAATTGAGGTGTTGTATTAGACCTAAGTCTATGTGAGCATGAATAATTCTCCTCAATATGGTCCTACCAAACCATACCTAGTCTATATGCATTCCGTGTCAGCTGGGTTCAAGTCTAGGCTCCTAGGTTCACATGATATCATAAAGAAAAGCTGACATTCCATGGAAATCGATTTTGACAATTTAAACTAAGTAGAGCATTAGATTGATCAGGCAAAGACAGGTCCCATCACGGTCGCCAAACCTGTTATCATCGCAAAATTTTACTTTTGCAAGTCAAACTGACCTTTGAAAAAGATTTTGAAAATAACTCGCCTCCGTTTTAAAATGCGGGAAAATTCCGTAGAATGGGACTCGCCTGTCGGTACGAGGTTCAACCGTTCCTGCCACCTTTAACAGGGGTAATTGAACCAAGGATCAATCTTATGCTCTACTCTATTCAACTTGTCTAAATCATATTCTAATTTCTAAATGCACATAGAATCAGGCATGTGCTATGAATTTTCAGAAAATGCACATTTGAAAACATGATGTTTGCTTTGAATGATTGAAATATTTAGAAAATGTAAATCTTGGAAATGATATCACATGAAAAATCCTGAAATGGGATTTGAAATGTACTTCTGAGAGAAGTAAAAATCGATTTTGAGGAATCCTTGACATTTGGTGAAAATCGATTATGAGAGACTTGGTTTCTCTGAATTCAAACTTTGAAATTGAAATTCTAACTTAGAAAATTTGAATTTGGAACTTGGGAAATACTTGAAATATCATTGGCAAATCTATATTTTGAGAAAATCGATTTTTGAATAAGACTTAGAAAAACTTTGATTTTTCTAACTTCAAACTTTGAAATTGACTGCATAACTTGGAAAATTGAGTTTATGAACTTGAGAAATACCTGAAATATTCTTTGAAATTCAATGCTTTTGGGAAAATTGATTTTGCTATAAGACTTAGGAGATTTTGAGGAATTCAATTTCCTTGACTTAGAATTTGAATTGGAATTGGCAAATGCATGAAATGAATGAATATGAATTTGAGGATTTGAGAAATACTTTTTGTATTTTTGAGAAATGCAGTGCATTTTGAAGTTAGCCTAAGAGTGTAGGCTGAATGTGGCTAATGTGAAGATCATAAATCTAGGTATCATTCGTATTCTGACTATGGCCATAAATATAAATTCCTCCAAGTTTATAAACTTCATAAAAGCTAGTGCATGTGCCATTCGTGTGGACCATGGTGAGTTTGAATATGCATGAATCATCATCCATCACACATTGAAATTATAAAAATAAACTATATGCAATGCAACCTAAGCTAAGCAGGAAATGTAAATTCTTATTCCAAAGTTTAATTACAAATTACATCACTATTGAAATTTAAATACATGAAAACTAAAGTCTTCAATGTACCTTCAAAACTAGAAAACTTGGTTAATGAAAATATGTTGGCTTTTCTAGATTTATCCAGCAATATCAGGAAATTGTTGGATTTTGCTAGATATCAGCCTTTTTGCCATGATTCCCTTAAATCAAAATTGATAAAATATGAAATAAAATTGAATAAATATGAAAGAGAAGATGTGAAATTTCGAAATTGGGGTCAAAATGACCAAAATACCCCTAATAACAAGACTATGGCCTTGAAATTAGGGTTTTTAGAAAGATATTTTGATAAAATGCAAGTTTTGAAATTTGAATAGAATAAACTAAGCTAAATATGATGTGACATGCTTAAATATGTGAAAATGAGGGTTAGGGATTTCGAAATTGAGGTTAAATGACCAAATTACCCCTGATAGCAAGACTATGGCCTTGAAATCAGGGTTTTCTGAAATAGATTTTGGTAAAAATTTGGGTTTTATGACCTAAATGAAATCCAATAACTACAAAATTAAACCTAAAGTATCCTAAGATGCTTATGAACATAATAAAACCCTAAAACTACATGCTTATGCACAAAAATCCAATAATATCACAAAAAATATGATTTCAACAGTGTTTTTGGAATTCTTCGGGTACGCTGTTTTGCAATTTTATTAATTCAGACATCAAATGGATTCCAAAATTCCTAAAATTCGGTACCTGCATTTTTTATAACCCTAATGTCGAATTGGAATTCTAAAAATAATTTTTTGACATTAAATTAATCCGAAAATTGCATTAAACCCTAAAAATATGCTATTTTTGACCTAGTTCACCAACCAGTCTCAGTCCAAGACCCGAACCAGGGGTCAAATCTCCATAAAAATTTATGAAATTGTACAGAGACTAACTAAGAAGACAAGCAAAGATTTTCCAATTTACAGATTGGAAAAATCATCTCTGGTTAGGGAGAAACCCTTCCGGCAATCTGAGCTAAAATATATCACTTTTAACAGGGATTAAAACAGTTGTTTCAGATTGAAAATACAAAAATAAATAGCAATACTAAACAAAAATCTCTGAAATTTTAATAGTAAACAGTAGACATAAAAATAGCAATACTCACGTTTTATATATCATGAATCGGATCTGTGGTTTGGGATTTATGACTAACACAAGTCTGATTAGGGTTTTGGTAAACCCTAATGAGTTTTAAATTTAAAAACAGATTCTCTGAAAAAGGAAAAGTACTAAACTGTGATAAAAAAATCCTAAAATTTTCCAGAAGACAGATCTACTCAATGTGAATCCATAGCACTTTACAGATCTAAAATCGGATATAAGATGAGAGAAATATCATAACAGCAAGTTACCTTCTTGATTTTAACCACGATTTTAAAGCTTTAAAAACCCGATTTGATGCATGATTTTTTTGACAGGGTTCCCGATATCCAAAACCTCTGATTTTTCTACAGTAACTCAATAACTCATGCATTCATCACATATAAAAAAAACAGAAATAAACAATGAGTACTTCAATCCAAAATAACATTATCTTTACTGTTCTAAACCTAAAACACACAGAAATTTAAGAAACTTGGAAAACCATGCATTAACTAATGTAAATCAATAAAATAAACCATAAAACAGTAAATAAAAATTATTTCTATGCTATAGAACATAAAACAAACATGAATAAACCATGAAAATAAAATAAAAATAGGGAATCAATGTCTGGAATTTGATATCACCTTTAAAACATAGATTTAACCCATTAAAAGGGTAAATCATATATTTTATTGGTTAATAATGTAAAGAATCATATTAAAATTAATTCTAATGGATTAAAATCCCTGTAAATCACCCAAAACAGGGTTAGATCACCTTTTTGGATCGTTCTTGCTGATTCTTGATGGTTCTTGAGGTGAAACCGTGGTTGAATCCATGAAATAGGTGGTATTAATGTCTAAAATTGATTTAAAACTATTAAAAACATGAAATAAAAGATAAAAATTAAACAAAATAATTACCTTGAGGTGGCTGCAATGGAGGAAGGGATGGAGAGGAGAGAGAAGCTCCAAGAATCCCAAGGAGAGCAAGTTGGAAAAATCGACCCCCCCTATGGAGACTATTTATAGAATTGTTTTTAGGTTTAAAAATTGGGAATTTTGAATTTTTTGGACTCTAACAAGGGGGGGCAATTTTTGGGTGGAAAGACCTAACTACCCCTAGCCTAAATTATCTAAACTAGTGCCTAATTAACCCCTAGACTTTCCTAAAAAATCCCCAAATGTAATGTCACTTGGCATTTTCTACATTTTGGCTTTTTAAAACACCTTTAAAAACACTAGTTTTAAAAACTAACTTTCAAAAATGAGTTTTTCAAAATGGTTTTGACTCTTCTAAACTTCTAACACTAACCAAGACATCAACTAACCCTAGTCTAGCCCTGACTGACTCGAATATGGCACCACCCCGAGTGGGCCCTAATTGAGTTTTTTCAAAAAGCGATTTTAAAACTTGAAATTGAAGGAGTTTTCAAAAGGAATTTTCAAAAGCAATCTTAAAACTAGAATTTTTGAAATGGCATAAGGTTCTAACTGAGTTAGAATTCTTCTGGATATGGTGCCAACTGAGTGGGCCCACATCGAGTTTTGGAAATTTTGAAATAAACACTGAAAATGGCTTTGAAAAGGGGTTAAAATCGATATTTGAACTTCAAGATTTCTGAAAATTGGGTCTCAAGCGAACTGGAACTCTGAGTTAGAGACCTGAACTCTTTGGACTCTGAGATTTTAAATTTTAGAATTCAAATGTAAAAATTTTTGAAAGATTTTATCAAGAAATAATGAAATAAGTCAGAAAACAGAGTCAGGGTTAGACTTCTAACTCGACCGAACTCTAAAATAGAGTCCTGAACTAACTGGACTCTGTAAAATGACCTAAATTTCGAAAACAAACGGAAAAGATTGAAAATGAAAGTAAAACAGACTTCAAAACAGACTCCTGACCGGATTAGGACTCTGGGAGAGAGTCCTGATCGAACTGAAACTTTCAAAACTTTGAGAAATTTGATGAATAGAGGAATTCAGAAGCGACACCACCTCAATGGGTCTCATCTGTGAATTGAAATCGATTAAAATTTGAATTTGAAATAAATCCAGATTGTTTCCTTGAGAAAATATTTCGAAATATAAAGTCCTGGGGTTGGAAAATGACAGAGTATTGAATAAAAACCCAGGTTTTGAAATTGATTTTGAAATAAAAGCTTTAAAATTCAAATCTGGATTGAATGTTTTGAAATAGGAGTGCTGGATCTCGAAAATGAAATGCAATGACATGCAATGCTATGCAATGCGCTGGAATGATATGCAGAATACATGCAATGATATGCAATAATCTGTGATGACCTATGAAATGGACAAACACTGGATGAGGGTGAAAATTTGGGGTGTTTACACCTGTCATTCTTTTTTATTTATTGGGTCATATTACAAGATGCTTCCACTGTTCCATTTCTCCTATGCTTATTATCATCCGTGTTACTTCTCAAGGATATAGTTTGATCTCATGTTGCTGAGATGCATGCACGTAATCTGAGAAGAGGGCTAATCAGGTAAGTTTTTTTTTTCCTCTTTTCTGAGTTATGTATTGACTAAATCCCCTACAGATAGTTGGGCATTGGGAAAGTATGCTACGAGTGTGTAAAGGGGGTAACAAAAGTGATATCTGTCAAATTTTAGGTACATATTGATGCATATTAGTATAAATACATGAATGTATATGTCAAGTATAGATAACCATATTGTGCATGTTATCATTCTCATTTATACCTGCATTTCTTCATGATATCTCTGCCTCTAACGTGCCTGTAAATAGCATCCATTCACTCCTCCTTATGACAACAACCCTCCCCATTTCACAATTTTCACCTATTTTTCTACCACTTAACTCCCAGTTCTACTACACAAATACACACAGCACCATCATGCTCACAATTATAGTAGCTTCGTCCTACTGCCGTCACCAGCCAACTTCTGCAGCTTCCCACATTTACCCTAGTTACTTCACCTTTTATTACATCCATATTGCTTCACATGCTCTGGTTGCACTCCACTCACAGTTACCACGTAATATGCTGTAATTACAACAATAGTTATACCCATTGTCTTCCGCCTGTACACTAGCACAGTCATCAGCAATGATACCCAGACCAACCAGTCACGAGCCGGTCATCTCAAGGATTATTGCCCCTAGAAACCTGACTTGAAACTGATACATCTTCATTTTTTTTTTTGCAGGTATAATTTCATCGACATCCTCATCGCCTGTATATTGTCCAGCTGTCTAGGTGAATCTGATCAGCGACATTACCACTCCTTAGCAAGGTATGTTCGGTAACCATATTTTCTATATCTGTGTTCAGGATCGTGATAGTCGATCATCCTATTTCATGCTTAGAATCTACATGATCTGATCATTATATGCTGCCAAATGTGGGTAAATATCTCTTTAGCCATCATGGCAATTATATGCTCATCAGATCTGGTTCTCGTCATAATCCCCATATCACCGTATAATGCCTCTGAATCTCCTGATTAAACTGATAGGATGTATATCTACTCTGTAATGTTTATTTCCCATTTTAGATAATCCTAAGTTTTTTTTTTATTTTTGCTTTTTGTGTTTCGGTTACTTCCCATTTTTTTTTCTCCGTGTTTTGATCTCTGTTCACTAACTGATATCTCCTTGTTAAATCTAATTACCTGGATCATGTCCATTTCTCGGGTATCTATTACAGTGTTGTAGCATCATCAGCATCGTCATAATGACCCACAGTGTTGCGCCCCCTTCATTGCCTCATTGAGACCATACCAGCGTCACTTTCCATAGGCATCAGTTCAGTAAAAATGTCAGCCTTAGCATTTACCTGTGAATGGTAAGAGATGGAGTATGTGAATCAAGTGAACTTCCGAGATTAACTGCCCCACTTATCAAAGAGGGAGATTCCGTGATGAATAAAATCGTCTTGGGAGTCCATGCATAGCATCATGAACAGACCTTGGTCAATAATAAAAGGGAGAAATTGATAGGGACATGACAGTTGCATCAAGAACGTGTGATCAAGACTGATTGTATGAGCCTGGAGGCCGATGCCATAGGGATTGTGTATGTTCCCAGTAAACATAGTCTTATCCTCCGCTTTTGGGTCAGTGATGGACTGGCGCTATGTTCCATAGTAGCACTAACAAAACACATGTCAGGCTTTCCTGTCTATAGGATTCAAAAAATTCTTTTACGATGTTTCATGATAATAAGCATTCATTTTCGTATATGCTATAAGTTCCTTTCCGTTATATACAGAGCATCAGTCATATTCATTATCATCATTTATTCTTTTGCCTTGCCACCTCTGATTCATACATACCCCTGGACTAATTTTCTATGATAGCAGATTCGATTTGGTGCAAGGGTGAGTTTTGAATAAACAGGTCTGATTTACTATGAAAAGCTTCATACTGAATAAATATCTCTGTGCCACAGTACTTGTTATTTATCACATAGCATCACATTGTCTTTTTGTGAACATATTTCCAAAACACCTCTGCACGTTCACATCCCCCTAAAACATGCCACTACTTGTTTATCACAACCATCTATTCTGTTACAGCCCTCTTGTTAATACTTCCCTTAATGTTTGCTGAAGGTGTCTGTAAGTAGGTGTCATATAGTACATGCTCCATCATTGTATTTTATGTATGCTCATTATTCTCGAAAAAAAGAAAGAGATATGTTTCATTAACATTTCATTGTATCTGTTATGAACCCCCCCCCCCCCCCCCCTTTTCCTTTTTTTTACACAGCATTCTCTGTCAAATTGTGGTGGGATCACTCAGGATTAAATTTTTTTTTTCTCTCTTCCCACAGTGGTTCCCAAGGAACCACTGCCTTTTTTTTATTTTTTATAATAGTTCATTTAGAAACTGTCATAATTATCATTCCTTTTCTTCTTTTCAGTGGTCCCTAGGAGACCACTGTACTTCTTTTTTTTTTTCTCTAGTCAGTTACGACAGTTTATCCAAAACTATTCTAACTACTTTTTCCTTCTTTCACAGTAATCCCCAAAGAATCACTGTGACTCTTCCTTGGTTATGACAGTTCATCTAGAACTATCATAACCATCTTTCTTTCACAGTGGAACCCAAGGAACCATTGTGGCTTTCTCTTAGTCATGATAGTTATCTAGAACTATCGTAACTGCCTTTCTTTTACAGCGGTTCCCAAAGGAGCCACTGTAGCTTTTTCTTAGTTATGTTAGTTCATCTAGGATTATCATAATTGTTATTCTTTTACAATGTTTTTCAAGGAGCCACAGGGGCTTCTCTTTGTTACAATAGTTCATCTAGAATCATCATCACTGTCATTTTTTTTTCTTCCTTATAAAGGTTCGCAAGGAACCATTATGATCAGTTTTTGCTATAGTAGCTCATCAAGAACAACTATAGTCACATTCTTTTTCCTCATAGTGGTTCTTCACGAGCTACTATGGCCATTATATTCCACGATGGTTCACCCTAAACCATCCTGGCCCTTGCCCTCATTCATTGCATATAGATCTTCATGGCATTGCCTATATATATATATATACATACATATATATATATATATATATATATATATATATATATATATATATATATATATATATATATATATATATATAAATATAGGTGCACATTTTCTAACCAAGGTAGGGTATACTATCTTGTGTAAGAATTGGAATGGTCAGTTACAAGCATATATTTTAAATTTTCCCCTTTATGCTAATTCTATTTTTGGCAGGGAACATGTGAAAACGACATTACTTGGGAATTGTATTTTCAATTTTGATTATTGTAATAAGTTGGATCTTAAATGAAAATTTACATTTCCAGTTTTTAGATAGAATGAATGAGCATTATAAATATCATGAATTACTTGTTTTTCATGTATTTTTTCTTTATTTCTCAAATTCGCACAATGGCAAAACACGAATGGCACGTGCACCATTTTCGTAAGAGGTAATTGATTCTAAGTTGATGATCCATATCAATGGCCATAGTCAGGGTATGGACAAAACTTAGGATTTTTAACTTTTACGAAATAAACACTGGATCCACACTGGATCCATTTTCAAAATTCATCATATTTCCTTAAATATTTTCTTCTTCTTTTATCAGAATTTAACCTAAAATTAATTCAAAACATATACCAATGGCCATAGTCAGGGTATATTGAGAGTTAATTTTATTTTAAATTCTATAAAAGCACCAAATGTGTTTCATTCTTCACCTGAATTTAAATATAAATTATTATATAATACATTCAATGACCATAGTCAAGGATGTATTATATCTTCAATCTTCTTTTAATTCATTTAAAGAATGGAATAGCTTTTCAAAATCCAATTTCAAATTCTTCAAACTCATTCATCATTTAGGATAGAATTACATCATGCTTTCAAAAACTCCAAGTAAATGCAAATACTTTCCTCAAATCTATCTTCAATCCTTATCAAATCCAATTCATTCATTCAATTTTCAAAATTCTATTTCATTTTTCAAATCTCAAAGTTCAATCTAACTTTGAGATTTCAAATTCATTTTATATTCAAATCATATTTCAAAGTTCTATTTGACTTTATATTAAAAAAAAAACTCCAATCCAATCTCCAAGTTCAAATTTGACTTTGAGATTCTCTTCATCTTCTAAATTTCAAATTCAAAATTCAAAGTCTAACTTGACTTTGAAATTCATTTGTATATTCAAGATTCAAATTCCTAAATTTCATTTAAACTTGGAAATATGGATTCATCTTCCAAATTCCAGATTCAAGCTTCAAAGTCCAATTTGACTTTGAAATTCATTTGCATATTCAAAATTCAAATTCTCAAATCAATTTTGGAAATTCCAAATCCAAAATCGGATCAACTTGGATCTAGTCTTCTAAAATACAAATCCACTTTTGGATCTCAGACTTCAGATCCAATTTCATTATAGGATCCAGAACCAATTTCACTTTGGATCTTAGACTTCAGATCCAATTTTCCATTTTAGGATCCAGAACCAATTTCACCTTGGATCTCAGACTTCAGATCCAGATCCATCTTAGGATCCATAACCCAATTCTACATTTGGATCTCAGACTTCAGATCCACTCCATTTTAGGATCCAGAACCCAAGTCCATCTTGGATTTCCAAATCTTGGATCCCATTCTGTTTAGGATCCGGAATCCAATTCCAATTTTAGATTCTAAATCCATTTTTGGACCTAATCCGAATCCCTTAAATCCATTTCTATTCTTAAATGCCATTTGATTATCTCAGATCCATTCTAAACTTAAAAATTCAAATTCAATTCCATCTTAAGTATTCATTTCCTTTTCTAAATTCAAAATCCAAATTCAAAGTCCCTTTTCCGACTTTAAAACTTCATTTCCCTTTTCAAAACTTCAAATCATTCTTTCTCAAAAATCAAAATCTATTCTTCCAACTCTAGATTACTTAACACTTCTCTGATCTATCTCAAGTTTTAAATTCAATTATTTAGAAATCATTTCTTCATTCTATTATCAAGTCTATCTCAGAAATACTTGGAAATTTTTTTAACCAATTTTTTTTTTTTAAAAAAAGAGCATACATCCTTGCATTGTACAAGCATGATTCTTTGTGCATTTAGAGTTAGGATAAATTCTTAGATTATATTTAGGCAAAGCAAAAGGCATAGATTCGATCCTTGGTTCGATTACCCCTGGTAAAGGCGCCAGGAACGGTCGAACCTCGTACCGACGAGCGAATACCGTCTCTCCATTTTCCCGCAATATATTTCAAAACGGAGGCGAGTAATTTTCTAAATATTTTCAAATCAAGGTCAAGTGAGACCCCGCAAAAGAGTTCCTTCTCTTTTTCTTTCTTCTTCTCTTCTCTTTCTCTTTTCTTTCTTTTGTTCTTCTCCCTTCAAAAAAAAAAGGGAGGAAAATAGAGGTTAGAAAAGGAAAAGAGAAGAAAGAGAGAGAAACCACAAAGAGAGGAAAAAAATTTTGCGATGATCACAGAGCGCTGGGTTTCAAAAATGCATACCAGTACGACCACTGGGTTTTGAAAACACACCAGTATGAGCACTGAGTTTCAAAAAAAAAATTCCCCAGTACGAGCGTTGGGTTTAAAAAATGCACACCAGTACGAGCACTAGGTTTTCGAGAGTGCACACCAGGACGAGCACTAGGTTTCGAAAATGCCCCAGTACGAGTGCTGGGTTTCGAAAATGCACACCAGTACGAGCACTGGGCTTTCAAAAGTGCACACCAGTACGAGCACTGGGTTTTAAAAATGCCCACCAGTACGGGCACTGGGTTTTCGAGAGTGCACACCAGCACAAGCACTGGGTTTCGAAAATGCACACCAGCACGAGCACTGGGTTTGAAGATGTACCAGTACGAGCACTGGATTTGAAGACGTACCAGTACGAGCACTGGGTTTGAAGGTGTACCAGTATGAGCACTGGGTTTTTTTGAAAGTGCACACCAGTACGAGCACTGGGTTTTCGAAAAACACACCAGTACTGGATTTTGAAAAGACACACCAGTACGAGCACTGGGTTTTTTTAAAAAAATGCATCAGCACGAGCACTGGATTTTGAAGAAGAGATAGACACCCCTAAGATGTTTGAAAATTAAAGCGAGAATGATTGCCGATGTTTTAGGATTATCCCTTATCCTGAAGGGGAATGTAAGAAAAATCTTTGGTCCAATACGAGCATTGGATCGAAAGGGAAAATCCGAATCGAAATTCGAAGTCGCGAAAATGGAAAAGGGGAAAACCCGAGTAAAAACCCAGATTTTCAAAACAAAGATAAAATGGAAAACCCGAGCTCGAAAACTCGGATTCGCAAAGGAATGATCGGTTCCAACCCGAGCATTGAATCCAATAGGAAGTCTGAGTCGAAACTCGAGACTTCAAACGAAAAGATAAAAGGAAAAACCTGAGTCGGAACCCGTTTTTTCAAAATAAAAGACAAAAAGGAAAATCAAGTTTTTGAGAACTCGAATTTTCAAAGGAACGATCGGTTCCAACACGAGCATTGAATCCGATAGGAAGTCCGAGTCGGAACTCGAAACTTCAAACGAATAAGATAAAAGGGAAAACCCGAGTCGGAACCCAGTTTTTCAAAATAAAGATAAAAGAGAAAATTGAGTTTTTGAAAACTCGAATTTTCAAAG
Source organism: Nuphar pumila (assembly GCF_984573655.1). NCBI lineage: Eukaryota > Viridiplantae > Streptophyta > Magnoliopsida > Nymphaeales > Nymphaeaceae > Nuphar > Nuphar pumila. Next base: position 55,446,036 of record NC_143264.1, on the reverse strand, counting down.
GAACAATCGGTTCCAACACGAGCGTTGAATCCGATAGAAAGTCTGAGTCGAAACTCGAAACTTCAAACGAAAAAGATAAAAAGGAAAAGCCCGAGTCGGAACCCGGTTTTTTAAAATAAAGATAAAAGAGAAAATCGAGTTTTTGAAAACTCGAATTTTCAAAGGAACGATCATTTCCAACACGAGCGTTGAATCCGATAGAAAGTTCGAGTCAAAACTCGAAACTTCAAACGAAAAAGATAAAAAGGAAAAACCCGAGTCGGAACCCGGTTTTTCAAAATAAAGATAAAAGAGAAAATCGAGTTTTTGAAAACTCAAATTTCCAAAGGAACGATCAGTTCCAACACGAGCGTTAAATTCGATAGAAAGTCTGAGTCGAAACTCGAAACTTCAAACGAAAAGGGAAAAGGGAACACCCGAGTCGGAACCCGAGTCTTCAAAATAATGAAAAAAAAAATGGAAAACCTGAGTTTTTGAAAAACTCGAATCTTCAAGGGCACGATCGGTTCCAACACGAGCGTTGAATCTGATATGAAGTCTGAGTCGGAACTCGAAACTTCAAACGACAAAAAGAGAAAACTCGAGTCGGAACCCGGATCTTCAAAATAATAATAAAAATGGAATGAAAACAGAAAACCTAAGTCGAAACTCAGATGGGAAGGAAATAATTCCTACCCAAAAGTCGGATTCTTGAAAGATTGACAAAAAGCATGAATAGATTCCGACGATTATGAAGAGGAGAAACTTATTCAAGATCCTCGGCCCAAGATGGCCTAAGATTTGAGTTTAATTTATGATGGTCTCCAGAATTATCCCTTATCCTGAAGAGAATTTGGCGAAATCGAAAAAGATTGGTAGAGATTGATAAAGGATTGATAAAAGGGAAGAATCAATGTAATTAATAATAAGAATTTGAAAAGGATTGGTAGAAATTGGCAGAAATTTGAGGAAAAATTGATGATAAAAGAATTTAGAATTATCCCTTGCTCTGAAAAGAAAAAGGACCTCGCAGGACGATGTTTCAGGTTTATCCCTTAACCTGAAAGGGGAAGAACAAAGGAGTACCTCATTGAAAAGAGGCATCAGGTTTATCCTTTAACCTGAAAGGGTTCTAAGAATAAAATTGATGAAATTTAATAAAATTTAATGAAAAATTGATAAAAATAATAAATTGACGAAAATTTGGAAAATAAAATAAATGCAATTAATAAGGATAACAAGATTGACTGAAAAATTGGTAAGATTTTTAGAAAAAGAGTTTGTCTAATCCTGCCTGCATATGATGAAGGAAGACAAGTATAGATCCAAATAAAAATGCCCCAGTATCATGGAGAAGAATGTGAGAATTTGGTAGAAGATCATTGCTTTATTGAAAAAGGAATTTTGAAGAGTACAAAAGGCTAGGATGAACAATTCAAGTGTAAAATCTCTTCAAATGCAAAGCATTGATAGGATCTGGCAGTTTCACCCCATTTGCATTGATCAGACAGTAGGAATTGCGGGGCAGAGCTTCCTTAACCACATAAGGGCCTTCCCAATTGGGTGACCATTTTCCCCATGGCCAATGCTTGAGATGAGCGGTCGATCTGAGCATAAGATCATTAACTCGGAATCTTCTCTCAATAACTGACTTGGCGTAATGCCTGGCTATCCTCTGTCGATAAGCTTGAGCATGTTCTGCCGCCTTAAGTCTTTTCTCGTCCAAAAGATCGAGTTGTACCAACCTCTGTTGCTGATACTGATCAAGTGGAAGTTCGATGAGCGATGCAAACTTGAATGCAGGCTTCTGAACGTGAAGAGGTAATACTATCTCGGTCCCGTAGATGAGCTCTGAGGGAGTAGCGTTGGTTGGGGTCCGAATGGTGGTTCGGTACACCCAGAGTGCATCGTGCATCTTCTCATGCCAATCACGGTCTGTTTCCACAGTTCTTTCTAGAATGCAGATCAAAATCTTGTTGGTTGCCTCAGCCTGACCATTCCCTTGAGGATAGTATGGAGCTAAGAAGTGGTGATGAATCCTAAACTTCGAGAAGAAGGTCTTCATCCTCTCGTTCTTAAAATGGCTGCCATTGTCTGACACAATATCATGTGGGACGCCGAAGCGACAAAGAAGATTCTTATGAATAAAAGAAACCACATGTCGACCTTCCACCGTTCGCAGAGTTACGACTTTGACCCATTTGGTGAAGTATTCTGTAGCTGCGAGAAAATATCTATGACCATTAGATGCATTAGAAGTGATTGGACCCACCACGTCGAAGGCCCACATCGAAAAAGGCCAAGGAGAAACCACAGACTGTAAATATGCGGCTGGCGCATGAATGGAAGGTGCGTGCATTTGGCATTTGACTCACTTTCTCACAAATCGATGGCAATCCTACTGCATGGTTTTCCAATAATATCCTGCCCGGACGATTTGCTTGACGAGTGTTTGGTAACCGACGTGACCACCACAAATTCCCTCATGTGCCTCTCAGACAACTTCCATGGCTTCATCCTTATCTAAGCATCTGACATACTCAGATCTGAATCCACGACGATAAAGAGTATCAGCGAGGATGAAATAACGGGCCAACATTCGTTGGATCACACGTTGCTCCTTTTTTGGCATTTTTGGTGGAAATTTACCAGTTTCAATAAAGTTTTTGACGCCTTGATACCAAGGCTTCTCTTTCTGAGTGGCTTGGTTCACTTGCTCAGCTGGAATGAAAGCAGGTTGATCAAGTCTGCCAATCTCGAAGGAACGACAGGATTCAGTGTCTTTGAACAACAAAATAGAGCCGAGACAGGCCAAACCATCGGCTATATGGTTGTACTCCCTTTTGACAAGATTGAGCTGAAATTCTTCAAAGTTGCCTATGAGAGATAAGGCAATCTTCTGATAGGGAACCAATTTTGAATCCTTCACTTGCCATTCTGCATTAATTTGACTGACAACAAGCAAAGAATCACCAAAGGCATGTACTCTCTTGACATTGAAATCTTGTAGAATCTTGAGACCTTGTATTAAAGCTTCATACTCGGCCATGTTATGAGCACATTGAAAGTTGAGCTTGAGAGAATAAGGGATCATCTCCTTCTCGGAAGTGATCAACAAGATCCCAATCCCTATACCAGACATGTTTATGGCTCCATCAAAGAAAAGGGTCCAAATTGGGGACTCCTGAACATTGCAAATGCGATCATCTGGAAAATCATCTTCCGCTTTGATCTCTTCTGTCAATGGAAAATCTGCCAACTGATCTGCGATGGACTGACCCTTGACTGACTTCTGAGAAACATACTCCAAGTCGTACTGCATCAGGAGGACTTGCCATTTCGCAATCCGTCCAGTAAGAAAAGGCTGCTCAAGGATATACTTGAGAGGATTGAGTCTTGACAAAATTTTAATTTTTGAGGCCATCAGATAATGTCTCAGCTTCTGACACATCCACACTAAGGCTAGACATGTCTTATCTATCTGAGAGTATCTTTTCTCATAGTCGATGAAAGTTTTGTTGATGTAGTAGATGTCATGCTCTATCCGGCTGCCTTCCTCATATTGCACAAGAAATCCGCCACAAGCATTCTGGTTGACAGAAATATACATGAGAAGTGGCTTTTCCAGTTCTGGTGGCTTCAGAACAGGTGGATTGAGGAGATACTGCTTGATGCGCTTAAATGAGAGCTGACATTCTGATCCCTACTCAAATTTCACTTCTTTTCTCAACAAGTGATTGAAGGGCCCGCATTTCATGGCCAAATTGGAGATGAAGCGCCGAATCGACTGAATGCACCCTTGAAGGCTACGCAGTTCTTTCAGATTGGTAGGAGGCGGCATATCAATGATTGATTTTGCCTTGGCAGGATCCACCTCTATGCCTTTTTTGCTAATCATAAATCCAAGCAGTTTGCCCGATTCTACTCCGAAGACACATTTTTGCGGATTGAGTCTCAACTTGTAGTGAATAAGTCTTTCAAAGACTTGGCCGAGAGCATCAAGGTGATCTTCTCCTTCTTTGGATTTAACTAGGATGTCATCCACATAGGCATCCATGTTCTTGTGCATCTGGTCATGGAAAATAACTGCCATTGCTCTCTAATAGGTTGCCCCAGCATTCTTGAGCCCAAATGGCATGACTGTATAGCAAAAAGTACCCCAAGGCATAGTAAAAGAGGTTTTGGACTGGTCATGAGCGGCCAGTTTGATCTGATTGTAGCCTGAGTACCCATCCATAAAGGAAAACATGGCGTGGCCTGCCGTGCTATCGATCAAAAGATTGATGTTAGGGAGTGGATAATCATCTTTTGGGGTGACCTTGTTCAGATCCCTGAAATCGATGTAGATTTGGACTTTGCCATTCTTTTTGGGAACTGCCACAATGTTCGCCAACGAGTCCAGGTAATCAATAGTTCGGATGAATCCTGCTCTTAACAATTCTTCAAGTCCTTCTTTAACTTGCGGTGCTACTCGGGGATCCATTTTCCTCAGCTTCTACTTGACTGGCTTGCAATCCGGCTTCAGCACCAGACGATGCTCGACTAACTTTGGGTCCAACCCTGGCATATTGTGAACACCCCAAATTTTTCAAAATTTTATAAAATGACCCTTTTTCCCCTGACCCCATCTTCTGAGAAAATCAAAGCGATTTCAAAGCTAAATTTCAGTCATTCTTCAAATTTTCTGAATTAAATTCCATATTGGTACATTCAAAATTAATTCCAGATCCGAATCTAATACTTTAAATCCATATTTCCTCAAAATCCGGATCCAAACCGATTTCTGAAGAAATTTTCTCAAAATAGCTTTTAAATTCTTAGAAAAATTCTTTGTTCTAAATATTTTTACAAAAGCACAAAAAAATTAGTTTTTGGTTTCTCGTAAAACTTTAGGACTTTATTCTAAAAATGCAAAAAAAAAAATTGGAAAAATAACATAAAAAACCAAAAAATTAGGAAAACCTACAAGAAAAACGAAGGATTTTTGAGCTTTTTGAAGCCCTTTTTTTCAAAAACCTCACTCTCAACCATTTTTTAAAAAAATTCCTAAAAAGAAATCCTCATTTTGGAAAAAGGGAGAGTTCCTAACGAACTCCTCCCGCGCATTTTTTTTCCTTCTCTCTCCATCGTTGATCTACCAACAAACCCTCTTCTCTCCACTCTTAATCTTCAACCATTTTCCTCTCCCGAAGCCTCGATGATCTCTTTAAGAAGAGACATCGATCCTCTGTTGAAGATCATCCATCAACTTCATCCACGATCGCCATCCAGCTTTCGCTCCCCTTGCATCGGTTAAGCCCATCATCACAGAGTTTCTCTATAAGAACCCCTTTACAGTTCATTCCTTTTAGCCGATCATCCAATCCATTTCCCATTTGATAGAGGATTATCAACATCCAATCCCCATTTGATCGAGGAGTTTTCTGCTAATCCATTTTTTATCGATCATCTACTTCTTCATTTCGAGCATCCCCTGCAAGACATTACGAAGCAACTCTTCTCTGAAGCATTTCCTCTACAAGAGGTCGCCCATCTTCAGCTTCGGAGTATCGCGTCAGAAGTTTGACCTACCTCCGGGTTGCCCTGTTTCTTCCTTCAAATATCTCTTTCATCCAGAATCTTTGCAACGCTTCGGTAAGTCTCACATCCTCTGTTATTTTCGATAAACTCTCTAGTTAACTTCTTTTGATTTCATTTTGATCCCAGTTACGCACCAGAGATGGCATTGAGTTGCCTGTGCAACACCAACCCATCCCTGTGCAATATCAAAGGGAATTTTCTAATTCCAACACTTTTTTTTATTTTTATGATCTGTTTTATCGAGATTTCCCAGTTTGTGCAAGGATAGACGCTTGTTTAGGCTGTTTCAAGTTCCTTAATAATTTACTGCATCAGTTTCCTCTACTATCATTTTTTTCTTACGATATGTTTTACATTCATCTCGATGTTCTTTGATAAGGCATTTACAGCTTTACCGTTGTATCCCATGACATCATGTAATTGCTTCTGGAAAAACTAATTTCCTCTGGGTAATGCATAGTGTAAAACTCATTATAACTAGAAACAGTGATAGTCGAGGATATCCTGCAATGATATCATCGACTCATTCGAATACAGCAAACCCTCGTCATTTGAATCCGCAATAATCTCCTTATTGTGGCTGGCTCTGAATATCACTCTCACGTTTCTGTGTTTCCCCTGTATGTCATTTATATTCTCGATGAACTTTTGAATTCAGTATTGTTCTACTTTTGTCTGACATTTGATTTTGCTTCATCTGCATTTGATTTTTACACTAGCATTTATAATTTGTAAACATCATCACATGTCAACAACATCATTTTCCATACATGTCTGTGCATATTTTCATCACATGCTCCCAGCATACATACAGGTATATCCATTAAGTCCATCGCTTCCGATTGGCTCCCGCCCCCATTTCCAGCTTTTAAACCCAGTAATCCTCACTCCATCTAATGACGGCTACTCAAGGTCTCCATTGCCATTCCTGCGTATTTCCACTTAATCTTGTTCTACTAATTCTTTTACTTCATCACGTTCATCACTCTGTATCCACTGTGTCAGATACACAGTATCGTCCCCAAATTTTCAGCAATGCTCTTTTAAACTTTTACAGTTATCCAGTCCCTCATTGGCATCCAGCATCACATCTTCTGGATAAAATATTACATATATATCCATTTATGTTCTGAATTGTCTAGACCACCCTAATTTTTTTTTTTGGAAGATAGGTTTGTTCTCTATAGGTTTCTAGTTAACATAAAAATAGCTTTCAAAGGTGACATACTGGCACCTACAGGAGGTATTTGTAGCATTGATGTAGCATCCATGTACCTAAAGGATGTCAAGATATATGAATTTAGTGGCATAGAAAGCATTGAAGGTAATACAGGGAAAGGAGATTTACTAGCATAATTTGAAATGTTTTCAAATACAGAAATTCGTTATGGCAACTAAAAATTTACAAACACTGTCTAATTCGAGTCTCAAAAGGAGGGATGCTGTTAGTTTGTGGATTCACCCTGTTGATAATAAGTTTTAACATTTGTTGCAGGTCATTTTTTTTTTTCTCTTGAATCAAATCTTTATGTCAGCAATTTTGATTTCATCTGTGTAAATATGCCTCATCAGATCTACCTCACACGTATGATCATTCTCTGACCCAAGTCCATACGTTGCAACCACTAAGATCGTGCCCCAATGAGAGAATCTTGTTTTGTCAGTAGTGCCCATTCTTGCAGGAACCAGCTAACAAGAAATCGAGTTGTGTGAACACCCCAATCTTTTCAAAATCTTTTAAATATTCTCTTTTTGCCCCTAAATTCATTTTTTGAGTAAATAAGTCATTTTAAATCTAAATTCCAGTTCATTTCTCAAGCTTTACTGAAATTAAATTCATTTCATATGTTTAAATTGATTTTGGATCTGGATCCATTGTCAAGATCCAAATCCGAGTCTCATTGTCCAAATCTTAAATTAAAATTACAGAAAATATCAAAAATAGTTTTTAAATAGCTCGGACAATCCATCCGACATCCGTTTGGATCCATCACGTGTATTTCTCGATTCGAGCTTTAAAAACTTGAACATTTTCTAAAAACTCGGGTCCAAACCCAGTCTTCTGAAGAAATTTCCCGAAATGGTCTGAAATTCTCAGAGAAATACTTTTGTAAATATTTCTCAAAAAAATACAAAAAAAATTATTATTGTTTAATCTTTGATTTCATGTAAAAACTTAGTTTTTGTTCCAAAAATACAAAAAAATGAAAAAACATGCAAAAAAACCAAAAAATTAGGAAAAACTATGAGAAAAATAAGTGGTTTTTGAAGATTTTGCCGAAAAACTCACCTTGAACCATTTTACAAAAAACCTTTAGAAAAGGAGCCCCCTCTTTGTAAATTTGGGAAAATGGCCAACGACCATCCTCCCGTGCGCCCTCCATCGCCTTCACCACAGCCGCCTCCCTCCATCTCCAACAAACCCTCTCTTGAAGGCTCTTCTTCACTCTTAAAAAGAAGATCACACAGGGGGAGCAGGGCACCGCGTTCCACCCCTCCACAACATTCTTCTTGATTCGTCTTTCTTTACTTCTTCTTCATCTCCTTATTTCCCGGTCTTCCCCACCAACGACTAAAGAGCAAATCATCACTCAGGAGAGACATAAGTGAATACAGGAATAAGCAATATCCAGGAGAAATTCCATTTTACCTCTCAATCCGGGTCAGTTCACGGTAAGCATTGGCTCTCTTCTCTGGTATTTCTTTTCATTTCAATTCATTCAACAAGTGAAGTTTATCTTTCATTGCTTTTTTTTTATTTATCTCTCCTTTCCTTCTTTTTATCTTTTTAAAAATTCCTTGTTTATGGCCCCATTGGAGCACTCTTGGTAGCATCGTATTGCTTGTAGCAACCTCGATCTTCCAATGTGCAATATCAATAGGAATCCTCAGATTCCAACACCCCTCTGTTTGATAATTTTTTTTTTTTTTTTTTGTGTTTATGTTATGAGATTCAATACTTTTATGTAATTTGTTTGATTTTCCATTTCATTTTTCTGCTGATTCAAGACTTCATATCATTTTTTTTTTTGAATTAGGTTCCCCCCCTTTGTAGCCTAATTTCCCTTCTGATTTGCATCTCGTTGTGATGTTTGATTCCTTGTTTTCATTCTTTTTTTTTTTTTTAGAATCATCTTTTTGAATTCCTTTTGGTTTACTGATGTTCATGCTATCGAGTTCAAGAATCCTATATGATTCATTTGAATTCTGATTCGATTTCGTTCACGTTTTCTAGTATAACGTCTATCTTTCATTTATGTCATCCTATTAGCAGCATTATATTTCCTACTCATCGTATCTGATTTTAGTCTAAGTTCTTTTTTTTTCTCTCTCTTTTTCTCTCTCTTTTACATCGGATTTTCTGTTATATCGTAACAATCAGTTTATATCTTGAATTCTTTTAATGACTCTCGACATTTTGATCTCATCCTTTTGATCTGGATCACCTGTCTACAGTTTGAATAAAGGGGTTGATTATATCATTTCCCCAATGCTCTCATCGATGTCAATCACACAGGATCAGGGCCAATCGTGTTTTGCATATCAGATGTTATGTATTGTGTTCTGCATCATATAGATGGTTTTTCTTTGTTTACGTTTCTTCTTTTAATTCATGAAACTCAGCATCGACTACCTATATAGATTGATGTTAAGGTTCTGGGTAAAATCATTTCTCGCTCTCTCTTCCTTTCCCCCCCACATCAAACTCTACCTCTCTCGATGGGTTTCGGTGGCGAGTCACGGCAATTCTAGCGGCGAGTTGCAGTGTTCTGGTGAGAAATCAAACAAAGGCTCTCAGGTTGTCATTCTTGTTGCGCTGTTGAGCCAGCACAAACGGAGAACAGATGTTGCTCTATTCAGCTTATTGACGGAGATGGTTCATTTAATGTTTCTGGTATTAATGATTTCATGAAATCAATGAATTTCGGTGAATGTGGATTTCCCTATGCAGTAGTTTCCATCGCAGGCCCTCAAAGTAGTGGAAAAAGCACTCATTTAAATCATCTTTTTTTTCGTACAAATTTTAGAGAAAGGGGTGATTTCAATGGAAGGAGCCAGACTGCTAAGGGAATTTGGTTAGCCAAGTATGATGGTATTGATCATTTCACACTTATTATGGGTTTAGAGGTTACTGATTGAAGAGAGAGGAGAAGATGATACTGTATTTGAGAAACAGAATGCTCTTTTGCCTTAGTTGTTTCAAAAATAGTATTTATAAACATGTGGTGTCACGACATTGGATGAGAACAAGCAACAAATTGCAAAAGCATGTGACATTCTGATGGTGCTATCTCACTTAGGAGTCTCAGGTATGTGCCCTACTGCCCTCTTTGCATCCACTATTTGGACATCAGCACCTGTAAGTGCACGACCACTGGTAATTCTGTCATTTTCCTGTTTGGTTCAAAAGATCAAGTGAGGAGTCTAACACCTCCTTTTATCTTCTTTTCTGTTTTCATGGTCTTGCTGGAAGAAGTCATCTGCCTCATTTTAATGCATGTCATTCTCCTGCTACATTTATGTTGTTTATTATTTTCCATGGTCCAATTTTCTCCAATACGTCCACCTCCAGCAAGCAGGCATATGAAGTCTGGTTTGTGGCAGAAAAATTCAGAAATAATTGCTTGTTTGGATCTGGATACAACCGATGGATTTTTAAGTCATCTGTAAGTTTTGACTCATCTGGATACTACTTGCTATGCTAGTAGTACACTTCAATGCCCCTACATGAACACATATGTCAGAAATGGGGTTTTTCTCGCCAGAGCCTGATCATTTGCAATAACTAGATCAACTTTCTCATTCGTTTGTACAATTGCATTTCAGTAACAAGGCTTTTTATGATTCAGTTTTTTTTATGATTCAGCTCTTTTCATTGAGACATTGGAGCTTGACAGTGGACTGTAGAAAGGAAGTCCAGAGTCCCTTACTTTGTTGTCATCCTCACTAGAACAATGTCCTTCTTTCCTCAAACATCCCAAGGACTAAAACATTGGTACAAGATTTGTTTCATGGAAGATTATCTCGCGTTAATCTGGTGTTGGCCTCTTCACTAGCTGCAACAGAGACAATATCATCATATGGATGGATAGGTTTGGCATTCAGAAAATATATATATATACATATATATATATACATATATATATACATATATATATATATATATACATATATATATATATATACATATATATATATATATACATATATATATTTTAATTGGTCATGAAATTTGTTCATTTTGTATGTTCTGCGTATTTTCGTTTAAGCAAAAAGATCACTTGGGCTTGCTAACTGGTTGTTGAAACTATGATGTCTTTTTTTCTTTTCTTTTCTTTTTTTTTTCTCTCTTCCCTCCACCATATCATATACGGCAGCACTACAGTGTTCTCACTACTGCATATCATCTACTCTTACCCACTATCATTACATTGGCATTCCAACCCTTCACTGCCTTGATTATAACATCACTCAATCTCCATTCTTTGCCACCATTTCATAGCACTAGGTCCCTACTTCCCACCCATTTACTCTTACCCACTATCATTACATTGGCATTCCAACCCTTCACTGCCTTGATTATAACATCACTCAATCTCCATTCTTTGCCACCATTTCATAGCACTAGGTCCCTACTTCCCACCCATTTAGGACCATTGTCCTGTAACACATTCCCTGGAAAATTGCTCCAATACCTCCCAGTGTACCTGCTACCTATTCTTTCACATTACAGCATACTTCACTACCCTTCATCCAACACTATACCTGTAGCTTTTCACAGCGACAGTGCACCAGTATTTACCACTACTGCCCTGCTACTTCAGCAGTATTCATATTCCAGCAACTCACCACTGCAGCCTTGTCGGTAGCATTTACTTCACCTAGCAACCAGTGTGCACACACACTGTGTGCACACGCAATTACCTGTGCTTACCCTATCATCGAATCTTGCATTCCCACAACCCCACCTGTTGTGATTCCCCATACATATCACCTGCTGCACTATGCAACACATCAATTTCCTGCATTTCCTTTATCAAGCAATCCATATGCCTTCCTTACCTTGTAAATTCACTGTTATGATATCCACCACAATCACCCAGTATAGCACTCACTGTCACTTTCCCATTTATATACAATTCCCTTTTAGCTGCACATCATCCTACTTTCATGGATTCCTCCTATTGCCCAGGCATTCACACCAGGCTTAGGCACACATGCATATCCTCCCCATTAGTATAATTATTACATGTAAATGCTCTTTCCATGTATGTTTTCCTCTTCATTTATGTATATCTGTATATGTTTGTCTCATTAGTATGCATATATATATGCCAGCACCACTCTCACCTATCTATGTTGCATATATATCATCTATGGTGTATACATATATATATATATATATATATATGCACATATATACATATAAATACATACTCATATACATGTATATATATGTATATAGGTATGTACGTATACGTATATAGATAGATATGTATATCATTTTTTTTTTCTTTCTTTCTTTTCCCATCATGTACATCTTGGCACACGAGCACTTTTACCATTGACCTCTATATGACATGTGCAAATTTTTCTTCTCTTTTCCTACTAATCAAGTGTTTTTGCAGGGGAATATGTGGAAAAGATCATTATATGGAGTTGTAAATTCGATTCCATGTATTGTAATAGTTAGATATTAATGAGAAATTTACATTTCCTGCTTTAGGTAGAATGGATGAGCATTGTAAACATCATAAATTGCTTGTTCTCATGCATTTTTGCCTTTATTTCTCAAATTCTCACAATGGTGAAACACGAATGGCACGAGCACCATTTCGTAAGAGGTAAATTAATCCTAAGTTGATGATCCATATCAATGGCCATAGTCAGGGTGTGGACAAAACTTAGTATTTTTATCTTTTACGAAATAACACTGGGTCCACACTGGATCCGTTTTCAAAATTCATCATATTTTCCTTAAATATCTTCTTCTTTTATCAGAATTTAACTTAAAATTAATTCAAAATATATACCAATGGCCATAGTCAGGGTATATTGAGAGTTAATTTCATTTTAAATTCTATAAAAGCACCAAATGTATTTTATTCTTCACCTGAACTTAAATATAGATTATTATATAATACATTCAATGACCATAGTCAGGGATGTATTATATCTTCAATCTTATTTTAATTCATTTTAAGAATAAGATATCTTTTCAAAATCCAATTTCAAAAATTTAAATTCATTCATCATTTAGGATAGAATTGCATCATATTTTTTTTAAAAAAATTCTTTTTCATAAATCCAAGTATTTCTTTCCTTCATTTCTCAGATCAAAACCTATTCATAAATTCAAAATTCTCAAAAAGATTCAAGAATTCAATTTCAAGGTCCCATTTGACTTTGAAACTTTAGAATCATCTTGTATTTCAAATTTAAAATTCCAAATTCTATCTCAAATTCAAAGTACAATTTAACTTTGAAATTCATCTGTATATTCAAGATTCAATTTTTAAAAATTCCTTTTCCCCAAAATTCAAATCAGACTTAGAAATTCTTGATTCATCTTCTGAATTTAACTCCAAATCCATTTTAGGATCCAGGATTCAACACTCATATTGGATCTCACACTTCAGATCCAATTCCTCTTTAGGATCCAAACTCCAATTCCACTTTTGGATCTCAGACTTCAGATCCAATTTTCTTATAGGATCCAGAACCAATTTCACTTTAGATCTTAGACTTCAGATCCAATTTCCTTATAAGATCCAGAACCAATTTTACTTTAGATCTTAGACTTCAGATCCAATTTTCCATCTTAGGATCCAGAGTCCAACTCTATATTGGATCTCAGACTTCATATCCAAATCCATCTTAGATCCAGAATCCAACTCTACATTGGATCTCAGACTTCAGATCCAAATCCATCTTAGGATCCAGAACCCAATTTTATATCGGATCTTAGATCCCAGATCTTAAATCCATTTTTAGATCCAATTCAATTTCAAAATCTGGATTTTAAATCCAAGTCCATTTCCAGATCTCATTGGAACTCCCTAAATCCACTTCTATTCTTAAATACCATTTGATTTTCCCAGATTTATTCTAAGATTCAAATTCAATATCACTTCAAAAAAAATCCATGATTAAATTCAAAGTCCATTTCTGACTTTGAAACTTCATTTCCTTTCATTTCAAAGCTTTAAATCATTCTTTCTCCAAGTCAAGATTTATTCTTTCAAACTCTGATTTACTTCAAAAACTTAGAATTTCTCTGATCTATCTCAAGTTCTAAGTTAGATTCAATTATTTCTTCACTCCCTTATCAAATTCATCTCAGAATAACTTGAAATTTTTTTCAAAACATCTTTCGAAAGAGCATTCATCCTTGCATTGCACAAGCATGACTCTTTGTGCATTTAAAGTTAGAATAAATTCTTAGATTATATTTAGGCAAAGCAAAAGGTATAGATACGATCCTTGGTTCGATTACCCCTGGTAAAGGCGCCAGGAACGGTCGAACCTCGTACCGACGAGCGAATCCCGTCTCTCCATTTTTCCCGCAAATTTTCAAAACGGAGGCGAGTTAAATTTCTAAATATTTTCAAATTAAGGTCAAGTGAGACCGCACAAAATAGTTCCTCTTCTCTCTCTCTTTCTTTTTTTCTTTTCTCTTCTCTCTTTTCTTTCCTTTATTTCACTCCCTTCAAAAAGGAGGAAAATAGAGGTTAGAAAAGGAAAAGAGAAGGAAGAGAGAGAAACCAACAAGAGAATAGGAAAAATTTTGCGATGATCACAAGTTGCTATCGATTTTCCATGACCCATATCTACAAAACAGCTATTAGAATGTGAAGACAATGCTGATATACACTAGCTACAATCAAAGAGTTGTCAATGATAGAAGTGTCATAAGACTGATAAAGAAACAATGTTATGCGCAGGTCATCTACTTATTTTGATGGAGGTCTAAGTGCTACAGGATATATTCATTACTCCTTATTCATCAAAAAATGGTTTTAGTATATATATGTTTTGGCATCAATGGTATTTATTTAGGATGTATCTCCTTCATACCTGGTACGTCATCACCATTACAAATACCTTCCCCTACCTGTGCACCTACACAACATATCACAAAGCTATCACCAATTTTCAGTTTCTCAGCATTTTCTACCCTATTACAACCTACAACATTTATACCCTCGTTCTCCGATATCATTTCAATGTATTGTGCACATTCATCCCTACACGGCTAGAGTAGTGCTGAGCACTACTGTAACCTCTTATCTGCTTACAGTAGTGCCCCTGCACTACTGTGTTTTCATCTGTACTACTCACAGCAATGTTTAAGCACTGTTGCGATTCTGTCTTAGGCACCTGTAGAAGTGTTAATCACCTCCAATATTTATGCTGTAATCCTCATTCAGTCCAACTGTGCACTATTTACACTTGCTGGAATCTCACTGTTTGTCAACACCCTAACCCCTTTACATATCATCTATCCTATCCACCTATCACATGTCGATTCTTCTTGTTCCATTCATACCTCTACATCCAGCTACTAGAGTGCTTCCCACTGTCACTCTACTTGCTGAAACTCAACACATACCATCCCCTGCATGTAGCATCCACCTTCACACCAATAACCATCACGTAACCATTCCTTCACAACCCTTCATGGCATTTACAGTATTTTCTTCATCCACATCCTGTCATAACACCTCCTAAGTGTGCATATAATCGACCTTCATTAGCACATAGGCATCTTCATAGGGATTTTAGTTTCAATGTAACCTCTTGAATTTCTTTTATATTTTATATATATTTGTTTTATGCTAACCCTGTTTTACAGGAAATATGTGGAAGATACTATTACTTGGAATTGTAAAATCTTCATATTTTGTAACAGTTAGATTTTAATGAGAATTTACATTTCCTGCTTTAGATAGAGTGAATGAGCATTGTAAACAGCATGAATTACATGTTTTCATACATTTTTACCTTTATTTCTCAAATTCTCACAATGGAGAAACACGAATGGCACGTGCACCATTTCGTAAGAGGTAAATTAATCCTAAGTTGAATATTTATATCAACGGCTATAGTCAGGATGTAAACAAGACTTAGGATTTTTATCTTTTATAAAATAACACTGGATCCACACTGGACCCTTTTTCAAAATCATCATATTTTCTTTAAAATATTTTCTTCTTTTATCAGAATTTAATCTAAAATTAATTCAATATATATACCAATGGCCATAGTCAGGGTATATTGAGAGTTAATTTCATTTTAAATTCTATAAAAGCACAAAAAAAATGTATTTTATTCTTCACTTGAATTTAAATGTGGTTATTATATAATATATTTAATGACCATAGTCAGGGATATATTATATCTTCAATCTCATTCTTAATTCATTTAAGGAATGAAATAGCTTTTCAAATTCCAATTTCAAATTCTTTAAATTCATTTCATTATTTAGGATAGAATTGCATCATATTTTCAAAAATTCCTTTTAAAATCCAAGTGATTGTGAATATCTCTTCTTCAAATTCCTATTTCAATTCTATCTCATTTCCAAAACTTTGAAATCAAATTCAAAGTTTAAAATTCAATTTGACTCATTTTTTAAATTCCAAATTTAAGTTTCAAATTCAAAGTCCAATTTGACTTTGAAATTCATCCTTAAATCAATTTTGAAATTCCAAAAACCAAAGTTAAAATCTCAACTTGGATCCAAATTTCCAAGTATGAATCCAATTTCACTTTGGATCTCAGATTTCAGATCCAAAATCCATTCTAGGATCCAGAATCCAACTTCACTTTGGATCTCAGATTTCAAATCCAATTCTATTTTTAGGATCCAAAATCCAACTTCACTGTGGATCTCAGACTTCAGATCCAAATCCATTCTAAGATCCAGATCCCCATTCTACTTTGGATCTCAAATTACAGATCCAAATTCCATTTAGGGTCCAGAACCCAATCCTACTTTGGATCTCAGACTTTAGATCAATTCCATTCTAGGGTCCAGAACCCAATTCTACTTTGGATCTCAGACTTTAGATCCAATTCCATTATAGGATCCAGAATCCAATTTTACCTTAGATCTCAGACTTCAAATCCAAAATCTATTCTAGGATCCAGAATCCAATCTCTATCTTGGATCTCAGATTTCAGATCCAAAATTCCATCTTGGATTCCAAATCTTGGATCCAATTCCATTCAAAATTTCAGATCCAAATTCCATCTTGATTCCAATTCTTAAATCCCATTCCATTTTCATCTCAGATTTCAAACCCAATTCCTATTTCCAGGTCCTAAATCCAAAATTCAACTTTGAAATCTATTTAGAATCCAGACTTTGGATTCAAAATTCCATCTTGAATTCCAACTTTCAAATCAATCTTACTTCTCAAATTCTATTTAGATTTCCCACATTTCATTTTGATTTCAAATTCCAAAGTTAGAATTTAATTCCATTTTCATCTCTATTCTGATTCAAAGTCCATTTATGACTTTGAAATTTCCTTTCTTCTCCTTTTATCTCAACTTCAGAATCATTCCTTTCAAAATCAAAGATTTATTCTCAAACTCTGATTATTCCAAAAACTTAGAACTTTAAAAATCTTAAGTTCTAAGTTAGAAATCCTTTCTTCACTCTATTATTAGATTCATCTCAGAAACACTTGGAATATTTAAAAACATCTTTCAAAAAGAGAGCATAGATCTTTGCATCGCAAAAGCATGATTCTTTGTGCATTTTTTATAAATTCTTAGATAATTTCTTAGGAAAACAAAAGGCATGAATTCGACCCTTGGTTCGATTACCCCTGGTAAAGGCGCCAGGAACGGTCGAACCTCGTACCGACGAGCGAATCCCGTCTCCCAGTTTTCCCGCAAATATTTCAGAAACGGAGGTGAGTTATTTTCTCAAATATTTTCAAATTAAGGTCAAGTGAGACCCCGCAAAAGAGTTCCTCTTCCTCTTCTTTTCTTTTCTCTTCTCTTCTCTCTTTCTTTCTGTCTTCTATTTTCTCCCTTCAAAAAGGACGACATAGAGGTTGGAAAGGAAAAGAGAAGGAAGAAAGAGAATATTACGAAAGGAAAAATTTTGCAATGATCACAGTTTTGGCGACTGTGATGGGACTCGTCTCCGTCCGGTCGAATTATGTCTTTTCTTCTTGCTTTGATATTATCTAAGTCTTTATTCTATAAATGTCAGCTTCATTTTCATGCAAACCTCAGGAGCCTAGACTCTATCCTAAGTTGACATCATTTGCATATAGGATTTAAGTATGGTTTGGTAGGACCATATTGAGGAGATTATTCCATGCTCGCATTAGACTTAGGTTTGAAATACAACTCTCCTCAATTTTAGAGATTGAATGCAAACAATGTATGCAAGTGTATGCTTCTCTTCATTTTAATCTATCTCTTTTAGGACTTGCATTAGAGCCATATGATTTCTTGCATGTTGAGCATATTTTGAAAACCTCCCTACCTATATTGTCCCGGTCTTCACGTTGTTGGGCTGTCTCACTGAACCATAGTTCAGGAGAGAGCCTCACAACTGGACCACTTATTTGGGTTCGCGCCCCCCTACCACGTACCTAAGGGCCATAGTCCGAGGTATATCAGTAGGTGCTCAAGGATGTTGGGAAGCCATTACTTTAGAACCGGAGGAATATTTCTATGCCACGTACTTCGAGCTTCGGCTTGAGTATATCGGCGTATCTTGATTGGAATCAGATGATCTGAACCCTAGAGTTAGGATTAAGGTCCTACAAGCCATTTCAAAATATTGCATTTAGAGTCAGCCTCTAGGGATTGTTGTTTGTGCATCCTTGTTTGTATATCTATGATTGTATGATATTTTATATTCCCTATATTTTTCAAAACCCTGGGTATATATTATTCAAAATTTCCTCTTTATTTTAAAACCCAGGTGTATTTTCCTTTTCTTCTCTTAATTTCTTCTAATTCTTTTCAATCTTGCCTGCAATTCTTCAAAAAAATTCTTTTCTATATTCTATTCCTTACCCTCATTTACAATAAAACATCTTTTGTCAGGATATGTCCTTTTCAAAATTTATCTTTATTCACATTTTTCAGAAAAACAGTGCGGTTATCGCAAATTTTGGTGACAACCCGATCCCTCGTAATGGGATGTTTTCATTTTCAGATTTCCTCCTTTATTAAAATTTCTTCCTAGATCTTTTCTAAAAAAACCTCATTTTTTCCCTACAGAGAGAGCATTGCCATTATCAGTGGATTTGAGGCAAAGATCAAAGATTGCACTAACCGAACATCCCAGTTATAAGCAGAGAGAGTAAGAAATGGATTCTCAAAAATCTGTCAGAAAGGGAGTTCAGGACAGCAAAAGTGAGATCGATCCCGCAATATACCAATTATTCAAAAGGATGATGGTCGAGATATAGTCTGAACAAGATGAAGCCAATTGCGGAAAAGCTCCCACAAAAGGAAAGGCACCTGTCACTTTTCCCATGAATAAACACAGCCATATCAGTGCAGGAAACTCTAAAGCCAACAGGGGCAGCAATCAAGGCAACCAGGGCAGCAACCTGGGAGAATATAAAGACCAGTTTGGGAAATATTGTGAAAACCATGATAGACCTCTTCAATACAGTCCTCAGCAGAAAGGAAAGAAGCAAGAAGAACCAAAGTGTAAGGATTGGAGCAAGGATCGAGATTTCACTCCTTTAGATGAACCGCTCAACAAAATCCTCAAATACATGTTGTCTAGCGGATTACTCAGGCTCCCAAAAGCCGCCAGCCCTTCCACAGTCATGGGAAAATATATAGACCAGTTCTGCGGATACCATCGAGTAACAGGGCATGACACTGAGCATTGCTTCATCTTCAAGAATATCGTTCAGGATTGCCTTAATAAGAATCTCTTTGTCGAAAACGAAGAAGAAAGGCATCCAGATCTCCTAAACATGCAAGCTCAGTCCAGCTACCAGGCAGGGGTCAGCACTCGGCAGAAGTCAAGCAAGCCGAAGAAAGCAAAGCATGAAGGTTGGGTTATGATCGTCAGCTTACCCCTCTAGGTCAGCCGATCGAAGAAGTTCTCCAATATCTGCTCGAGAAAGAAATTATCAAACTCCCAAAGCAGGATAATCCCTCTGTCACCAAGGGGAAATGGAAAGATCGCTTCTGCAAGTTTCATCGAGCGAGGGAGCATGACACGGAGCGCTGCTTCGTCCTCAAAAACATTGTGCAAGATTACATTGATAAAGAGCTTCTGGTACCAGAGGAAGGAGAATAGCAGACTGCAGTTCCGCCCAAACCATTTCCATACTACTCAGAGAGTTGAAAATACCAAGAGTTTTTCGCTTTCATCCCTTTCTGTTTGTCGCTTTGTAGGGGCAAGTCAGCCCAGTCTTTGTGACTTCTTTTAGTTAAAATACTTGTAAATATTCAGTTCTGTTATCAACTTATCAATGAAATGGTGATTTTCTTTATATCTTTGATATTCCTTTCTTTTTGCCATACGAGGGCATTAAATTCCTTTTCTTTTTTAAAATACTGGACAATCCTGACGTCATTCATGAGAGAAATGATATTACCTATGAGGGTCTTTCAAAAATCATGAAAATTTTAGTTCAAATAATTTATTACAACCTTTTTCAAAGATCAACCCCTGTGTTTATCATATTTTTCTAACAAATTGATTTCAAATCATTGCATTTCAAAGATCAACCCTTGTGTTGATCATATTTTTTGAAAATTGATTTCGAATTATTGCATTCAAAGATCAACCCTTGTGTTGATCATATTTTCTAAAAATTGATTTCGAATCATCGCATTCAAAGATCAACCCTTGTGTTGATCATATTTTATAAAAAGTGGGTTTCGAATCATTAATATTCAAAGATCAACCCTTGTGTTGATCACATTTTCTAAAAAAATGGTTTCGAATCGTTACATTCAAACATCAACCCTTGTGTTGATCATATTTTCTGAAAATTGATTTCAAATTATTGCATTTCAAAGATCAACCCTTGCGTTGATCATATTTTCCAAAAATTGACTTCGAATCATTACATTCGATCAACCCTTGCGTTGATCATATTTTCTAAAAGTTGGTTTCGAATCATTACATTCCAAGATCAACTTGCGTGTTGATCATATTTTCTAAAAAATCGATTTCAAACCATGGCATTCAAAGATCAACCCTTGTGTTGATCATATTTTCTAAAAAATTGATTTCAAATCATTACATTCAAATATCAACCATCGTGTTGATCACATTTTCTAAAAATTGGTTTTCAAATCATTGCTTCAAAAAATTAACCCTCATGATGATCTCTCATGAATGATCCCCTTTCAATGATTAGCTCTCGCGGTTAATCTTTCTTTCCAAAAAATGGTTTTCTCATCTTCTTCTCTCATTTTAAAGATCCCACATGCAGGCAGGATCAAACTCTTTTTCTCAACTTTTATCAACCTTTTGTTTATCCATCTTTATCAGTTTTATTCATTTTTATTAATTATTCATCCATTTTATTAATTCTTCTTAATTCTTATTAATTCTTATTTCAAAATTACCCTTTCAGGTTAAGGGATAAACCTGATGCCTCTTTCCCATGAGGTATTTCTTTTTCCTTCTTTTCTTTCTCCCCCCCCCCCTTCAGGTTAAGGGATAAACCTGAAACCTCATCCTACGAGGTCCTTCTTTCTTCAGGATAAGGGATAGTCCTGAATGTCTTTCTCTTTTAAAGCTTCATTAATCTCTGCTAAATCTTTTTCTTCATCCAATTTTATCAATCTTATTTCTTAATTAAATTTTAATTCTTCCAATTCTTCATCAAAGCTTTTTCAACAACTTTTGCCTAAATTTTATTCCTTTCCTATTCAGGATAAGGGATAATCCTGAAACCCCTCATAGGAGCAATAATGCTACCTGTGAGAATTCTTTTTACAAAGAAAATTTCCATAAAATTTCCTTGATTCGTCTCTTTCGTCAAATTTCCCATCAATTTCTATCTCTTCTTATCAGTTCTTCTCAAATTTTATTTTCTCCCCAGTCGAGATAAGGGGGCAATCAGATCGCCATGCAAATAAATTCAGTCCTCTAAATGGTCATTCTCAATCCTAGGTCCGGTCCTTGCACTGGCAAAATTTTCAAAACTCAATCTTCTGATTAAAAACTTTTTGTGAAAAACCCGACTCTCCACTCGGGCTTCTTCCCTTTTATTCTTTCATTCGAAGTTCTGAGTTCCGACCAGGACTTCCTTTTGAATCCAATCCTCGCATTGGAAATCCATCATTTCTTTAGAAATCCGAGTTCCAGCTCAGGTTTTTCTTCTATTATTTTTCGTTCGAAGTTCTGAGTTCCGACCAGGACTTCCTTTTGAATCCAATCCTCGCATTGAAAATCCATCATTTCTTTAGAAATGCGAGTTCCAGCTTGGGTTTTTCTTCTATTATTTTTCATTCGAAGTTCTGAGTTTCGACCAGGACTTCCTTTTGAATCCAATCCTCGCATTGAAAATCCATCATTTCTTAGAAATTCGAGTTCCAGCTCGGGTTTTTCCTCTATTATTTTTCGTTTGAAGTTCTGAGTTCCGATCAGGACTTCCTTTTGAATCCAATCCTCGTATTGGAAATCAATCATTTCTTAGAAATCCGAGTTCCAACTCCGGTTTTTCCTCTATTATTTTTTGTTCGAAGTTCTGAGTTCCGACCAGGACTTCCTTCTGAATCCAATCCTCACATTGGAAATCCATCATTTCTTAGAAATCTGAGTTCCAGCTCGGGTTTTTCCTCTATTATTTTTCGTTTGAAGTTCTGAGTTCCGACCAAGATTTCCTTTTGAATCCAATCCTCGCATTGGAAATCAATCATTTCTTAGAAATCTGAGTTTCAGCTCGGGTTTTTCCTCTATTATTTTTCGTTCAAAGTTCTGAGTTCCGACCAGGACTTCCTTTTGAATCCAATCCTCGCATTGGAAATCAATCATTTCTTTAGAAATCCGAGTTCCAGCTTGAGCTTTTCCTCTATTATCTTTTGTTCGAAGTTCTGAGTTCCGACCAGGACTTCCTTTTGAATCCAATCCTCGCATTGGAAAACAATTATTTCTTTAAAAATTCAAGTTCTCAAAACTCAGGTTTCTCTTTATCTTTTATTTTCTGAAGATTCGAGTCCTAACTTGGACTCTCTTCTTTTTCAAAGAAACCCCAACTGTCAGGCGGGACCTTCTTCCAAATTCCAGCCTTCCGGCTAGCCCATTTCCAAAATTCAAAGATTTAGGTTTTCTCTCTTTAAAAATCCTTCTTTCCCCTTCAGGTTAAGGGATAAACCTGATGCCTCCTGCTAACGAGGTATTTCTTTCCTTTTTCCCCGTCCAAGATAAGGGGATAAATCCTGAAAACACACCACATGCAGTTAGGATGTGATGGTCCATTGGATTCAGAATTTCTCATCTAGCTCATCTTCACAACCCAGTCCTCGCACTGGTTATTTCTCAAAATTTTCAAACATATGTTGAACTCATTTGAAAAATCGGGTTCTCGCACCGGTAACCTTCTAAATTCAGTGTTCTGATCAAATTCTTTACTTTTACAAAATTCAAGATCTGACTTAAATCTGATGTATTTCCAAAAGATCCAGCAGCTCGCTGGTCATGTATTTTCAAAAGATCCAACACTCGTTGGTCATGTATTTCAAACGTTCCAGCTTTTGTTGGTCATGTATTTCAAACGTTCCAGCTTTTTGCTGGTCATGTATTTCAAACGTTCCAGCATTTTGCTGGTCACGTATTTCAAGTGTTCCAGCTTTCGCTGGTCAGGTATTTCAAAATGTTCCAGCTTTTTGCTGGTCATGTATTTCAAACATTCCAGCATTTTGCTGGTCAGGTATTTCAAATGTTCCAGCTTTCGTTGGTCAGGTATTTCAAAATGTTCCACCTTTCACTGGTCATGTATTTCAAACGTTCCAGCTTCTGCTGGTCATGTATTTCAAAAGGTTCCAGCTTTTGTTGGTCATGTATTTCCAAAATCAAAAGATTGCAACTTAAGATCTCATCAAAATCTATATCGAGTGATTATTTCACAAAGAATTCATGAAAACTTTGCCAATTTGCTAAAAGCATTTGTTGATTCTAAATATTCTTACTGCACAAAGAGAATTTTCTCAGATTACCTCCAGTATTTCCTTCCAAAAGGTGAAACTTTTTCGAAAAAGAGGTAAAATTCAAATCTTTTCCTGTTGATCAACCAAAAGGATGTATAAAATGTCCTCGATATGATCAAATGAAAGAAATCTTCAATGATTTTGAAAAGCCAGAAGCGAATTGGTATTGATCTTGGCTATGGCGCATGTTTTAAAATGACTTTCTGGCAATCAGGCAGTGGAAATATCTCGAGCTATAGAAAGAATCCACTCGACCCATATCTTCTCATTCGTTTAAAGTTGTAATCAAATATCCGCAAAAGGGATCTCTCAACTGTCGTCAAGATGAAGACGAATATGCGAGCAGACCTTCGGGGCCAAAGAAGATTTGGATCATCTCCGAGATGAAGGAGTTTGTGAAAGATCCTTCCAGAGAAAGTCCAGATCACCGTCGAGATGAAGGCGAGTGAAATGAACCTACCGACAAACCCTAAAAGATATTTGATTCCAGCTACATCTAAAAGACTTTTTGAGCCAATATCATATATAATCCCTGAAAAAAAGAAGGATCAGAGCATCTCCAAGATGAAGGAGTTTGTAACGTACCCTTCCCTGAAAAAGAGAGAAAAGTCAGGACACCTCCAAAATGAAGGATGATGTAAAAAGCCCGGAAAGCCCAATGACTCAAAAAGAGTCCAAAAAAAGGATCATCGTGGGAAAACACCCAGATATCAAACTGCCAAAGTTGCTAGAAGTCATCTTTTCTCATGCAAAATTCTTTTATCAATATCTCTTCATTTCCTGCATTTATGAAATTAAGGATATTTCTTCTATTCTCATATCAGGGAAATGGATAGCTTTCTTGAAGAAAATCATCAGCGTTAAAAATTTGAATATGACTCTTAGAATTGAGGAGTTAACCTCATTTGAGGGAAATACTCTAGGTAAAAGAGGGAATATCTTTTGCACATACATGTGTAAACACCCCAAATTTTCCTCACTCATTCTCAAACAATCCTCCTTGTTCAGTGCCAACCCTGTTAGGTCAGTGTAGGAGTCAAACCCCGAGTCAGTTTCAGAAAAGCACCATTTTACCCATTTTCATTAGGAAAATTACCATTTTACCCCTAGGTCATCCCGGACCCCAGTCAGTCGGAGTCAACCAAGCTCATTGGTCAGTTCAAGACAGTTAGAATATCAGTCATCTCAAGCTCATCTGAGCTCACAATGAACAGACCATTTTCATTTCTGACCATTCCTGCCAAAATGGGATCATTTCTTCAAAAATGAGCTCATTTCTCACTCGAATCCAAGCCAATTGTCTCAAAGTCAGTCATTCCCAGTCAGTCATGTTCCCCAGAGTCTAACTTGAGCTCACCAGAAGTTCAAGTGCTCCAATTTCAGTTCAAAACCATTTCCAAGTGTCTAGGAGCCCATTTTAGTCCATTTCAGATCTTTCAGCTGAAATTGAGCTGAGTTCAGTCAGTTGAGTTAGTGTTTGAGACTTGATTTTAGTTCATCTCAGTATTACTGACTTTTGTTTTAGCTCAAACCCAGTTCAGGTTCGTAATTCACTTCATTCCAATGACCATTCCATACCATTTCTCTAAAAATGGCAGCTTTTCTTTAAAATTCAGTTGGAAAGGTCAGTTGAGTCAGTGTTTGTTGAGTTCATTTGAGTTCTGAAACTCTAAAACCCAGCTCAATCCAGTTCATTTCAGTTGAATACAGCTCAAACCCTAATTTTCAACGTTACTCTAGCTTGGCAGAGCTCGAAAATCATTTCTTCAACCATTTTTGCAAATTTTGTCAATTTTAACACTTTTTGAACTGGTACAAGTGTCAATCGGGGTCTAACATCCAAAATTCTTCATTCAGGGTTAGCATTTTGCATAGCATTTCATGTCATTTCTCATCATTTCATATCATTTCTCAGCATTTCATAACATTTCATCACATTTTATTTCATTTTCGAAGTCCAGAACTCCAGCTTTATAAATTTCAATCCAGATTGAGTTTTAAAAGTTTTCAGAAATCAATTTCAAACCTCAGGTTTCCAAAATTGACATTTTCACCCCAGGAGTCTAAATTTGGAAATATTTTCTCAAGAAAAATAATCTGGATTTCTTTCAAAATTAAATTTTCAAATTTTACACTAGATTTGCTTCGCAACGGGGTATTGAACTTCAAAATCCGAGCTCATTTCAAAAACTACCAAAAATAGCTCGTTTTGTCTAAAAATAGATTTGGAAGCATTTTCTCAAGAAAAACAATCTGGATTTCTTTCAAAATTATATTTTTAAATTCTACATTGGATTTGCTTCGCAACGGGGTATTGAACTTCAAAATCCGAGCTCGTTTAAAAAACTGCCAAAAATAGCTCATTTCGTCTAGAAACTTTCTAAAAAGACTATTTTACCCCTCTAATCGTCAAAATGAATTTCAAATGTGGAATTTGGACCCGCTCTGAGATGGCCCATACATTTACTTTTCTATTTTATATAAAAAAAAAATGCTTCTTTTTATTTGTTTATTTTTGTTTTTATTGATTTTTATTTTTTTATTTTTATTTTTTTTTAGAAAGGAGGTGGGACCCACAAGGTGGTCACCCAAGCCTCCAGCCCCACTTTCCATTTTCTCATTTTTTTCTTTCCCTTTTCCTTTTTCCCTCCTTTTCTTTCTTTCCTTTCTTTTTCCCTTTTCTTTCTTTTTCTTCTTCTTCCCTTTCTTTTCTTCTTCCCTTCCCTTCCTTCCTTTCCCTTCTCCAGCCCATTCACGTACACTCTTTCCCTCTCTTTTCATTAACCCCTAAAAACCCTAAGTTGAGGCTGATTAAAGACCTAAGTTGGGTTTGGTTAAAAAAAAAAAAAGGAAAAAGAAGAAGCCACTTACGGCTCTTCTCCCATCTCACGCCTCTCTCTCTCTCCCCCTTTAGCTCTCTCCTTCCCTTCTCTTGGCTGCTGCAGCCACAACAGCCACAGCTTACACTTCCCACCAGCACCTCCGGTCATCTTGTAACGCCCCGGGGTTTTAAAACCTTTAAAAATGCAGATTTTTTTTTTTTTTTTTTTTAAACAGCGGAAATAATTTTTGATTTTCGGTTTCCTAAACCTCAGGCACGTCACATTCCAATTAACAACAAAAACAACAATAATTTATATCAACATTATATACATAGTCTTTTCACAAGGTTCAAAAATGAAAACATTTAGGATTAAATTTAAAATAAATCCTAAATTAATCTCAGGATCTTGGGAATCTGGATTCTTCGATGCCACACTTGTCCAACATCCATTGTAAGATTTCCTATTCCATATTTGAACCTGAAAATCCCCATAAAACAGGGTTAGACTTATGATAGCCAAGTAAGTCATTAATCAAAACCATACAATTCAAATATTAAGCATGATTTCAATAATTTACAAATCAAAATGCATTTATTCAAGAACAATTATGCAAAATAAGGCAATTAAAAACAATTTAAAATAATGCATAATCTCAGATCAAATTCTGTGAAAGAAAGAGGTCATTGTTTCGATATTAACGCCCTCCTGGTACGGTGGAGAGTACTCCGATCTCAAACTAAGTATTCCGGGAGTATATTATTCTATTGTGGATTACCCGGATACCTGAGTGAAACGGGCTCCCATGCGAGCGGTCAACGACCGGGAAGATTCTCAGCAATGGCGAGCAAACAAGGAGAGTTGGATGCATCCACTGGCATGCGGCAGCCTTGAGACCCGTTGTCTCGACCTCCTCAACCCGAGTGACAGGAGGTCCAGGGAATCTATCGCTCCCAACAATTATCATCTTCACAATGTCACTCCTGGTTGTACCACTATCCCTTCCAGGGTAGGCTAAACCTAGATGGGCTTGAAGGATTCTATTATAGGACTTTTCATCTTTTCAAAAACTAGGCTCAATAGCCAAATCATTCCTTTCAAATAAACACGGTTCATATGTATCCAGCCCATCCAGAATTTTGCTCTATCACAACGAGCATTCGCCTGTGAAGGCGAGAATTAAGTTTGTGTAGACATGACTCATGCAGCAATAAAATCTTTCAAAAATCAACATGCTATACAAAATTCTTCTATTTATCAATATCATCAATGTCTTAACCATAGTATTCGATTTAAAATCATAAGATTTGAAATTGAAATATGCAGATATTGAAATATGCATTTGATCATAAATCAAATTTAGATAATCATGCATGAATCAAAAACATGAATCAAAAGCATGTCTAATATAAAATTATAAGATTTTGATAGAATAACTTACTTGGATTTCGATAGGATAAAGCGCTCGTGCTTTGATTTAATCTGATAGAATTCATTATATTAGTTAATATTTTTATATCAAATTTTGAGTAGTATTTGCCCTATGATTTAAAGAAGTATCTTTTGAAGAAATTATTAAAAATCTAAAAAAATTTATTTGTAATTGACTTTAAAACTTTTATAAGAATTTTCACAGAGTTTCCTCTGTAATAACTCAAATGTTCGAAAAAAGGTTTGAACTTGAATTCGAGTTGTAAGAATTCGAACATGACTTTGCGTCACAAATATTTTTATAAAGGTTTTTCAAAAATTTTGATTTAAATATTTAAAAGGATTTTTGAAAAATTTTAACAAAATTTCTTTTATAAAAATCAATTTTTTTTCTGAAATAATTATAAAAATTTTGATATATCTTCTACTAAAAATTTCTAAACTATCTGAAAAGCTTTTGCCAAAATTCTGATTAAAATAATTAATCTTTAGAAATTATTTAAAAATTTGGTCAGAATTACTGCTATACTAATTCTACTTTTTTCAAAAATCTTTAAATCATTTTGACAGAACTCCTGCTATAAAAACTTAATTTTTCAAAAGTCTTTTATAAAATTTTGCCAGAACTACTGCTAAAGTAGTTTGGAATACTTAAAAATATTTAGAAAAATTTGAACAGAACTTCCCTTGCGTAGAGGCTGGGTTGGATTAAATTTTGACAAAATTGTCAAAATTTAAATCCACATAAAGTAGAATTGGGGTTTAGAAGGAGAATTTGAATTCAGAAGATGGTTCTTGAATACTAACCTTGTTTAGTTGATTTGAGCAGCGCTTCCGCTATCCAAATCTGACTTTTCTGCTAAGTTTAGCAGAACTCCTGCAGGTAGTGCTTCTGAGGCTGTTTCTGATCTGACGGAGCTTCTTGCAGAAGAACGGACTTTGCTAAAAGAAAGAGGAAAAAGGGCTAGAAGAGGTTTCTCAGAAAAAAATCTGAGATTCTACGGAGGTTTTGGTTTAAAAGTTAGAGAGAGAAAATCAAAGGTAGAGAGAGAAAGTAGGAGAGAGAGAGCTTAGAGAGAGAAGGGAGGGTTTTGAACTTGAGTAGAGAGAGAGGGGGTGAGGGGTATTTATAGGAGAGAGAAGGGAGGTCGCCCCCCCCTTGTGGGGCCCACTTTGGTGACATTTGTCACCAAAGTAATTAAAAAATTAATTTTTGAATGACACTTGTCATTCTTCTGACAAGTGTCAAAGAGAGAAAGAGGCTTAGTGTCACCTCCTCACTGAGGAGTGACACTTGTCCTCCCATGGTTTTGGAAAACCATGGCCTGTCCATGGTTTTGGGCCAGTGGTTTTTCTAAAACCATGGTCTGAGATTAAAATATTATAAATTAATATATTTTATTCAATTTGCTACTTTTTAATACCCAAGTTAACCTTGGCTCAATTCCATCTTTCAGAAATGCCATAGGAGATTTAGAATTACTTGAGTGTCCTTCTGTAGTTCAATAAATTACATAGCCTGCCATTGAAAATGGTAAATTACCATTTTCGTCCCTGACAATTTTATTAATTCCCTGAAAATATCCTAAAAGAAAGATTACTATTTTGACCTTATATAGTTGGGTATTTTACTGAAAAATGCCACTGAATTGGCAAATTACTAAGCTACCCTTTGACAATTTGATTAATGACTAGAATGTCCCTGAATTCTGATTTTTGAACAAGCCTCAACAAAATTTTATCAGGATTTTAAATATATATTCAGATCTTTACTTTGAACAATACTATAATTCACATTCAGAATAAATAAAAATTAAAACTTGAATTTTCTTCAGAATTTATAAATCATTAAAAATTTTGGGTATTACATTCTACCCCCCTAAAAGAAAAAATTTCGTCCTCGAAATTTATGTACAATTTAAACAAACAATTTTGGATACTTCTCTCTGATGCTGTTTTCAGGTTCCCAAGTACATTCTTCAATTCCGTGATGCTGCCATCTGACTTTAACCAGAGGAATAATCTTTGTTCTCAAAATTTGATCTCTTCTATCCATAATTTCTATAGGCTTTTCCTCAACAGTCATGTCTTCTCGAATTGCTATATCTTGATGCTGGATAATATGAGATGGATCATAAACATATTTTCGCAGCATTGAAACATGAAATACATTATGAATCTGTGCATACTGAGGAGGCAATTCGATTCTATAAGCAGTTTCACCGATTCGTTCTAGAATCTTAAAAGGTCCTACAAATCTAGGACTTAACTTTCCCTTCTTTCCAAATCTGAACACACTTTTGGTTGGAGATACTTTGACGAAGACCATATCATCAACTTCAAAAGCGAGTTCTTTCCGTCTTTGATCAGCATATCCTTTTTGTCGGCTCTGGGCAGCGCGTAGTCTGTCTCGGATCAAATTTACTTGCTGAGTATAATGTTGTAGTATCATTGGTGACTCTAACTTTCGTTCACCAATTTCATTCCAATAGAGTGGCGATCGACAAGGTCTTCCATATAAAGCTTCGTATGACGCCATTCCAATACTGGTATGATAACTATTATTATAAGCGAATTCAGCTAGCATAATATGAATATCCCAATCTCCTTTCCATTCTAGCATACAGGCGCGTAACATATCTTCCAGAGTTTGAATAGTACGCTCTGATTGTCCATCAGTTTGGGGATGAAATGCAGAACTGAACTTTAACTTTGTTCCCAAAGCCTGCTGAAGTTGGTTCCAGAATCGAGAAGTAAACCTGGGATCACGATCAGAGATAATTGAAAATGGTATTCCATGTAGTCTTACAATCTCTTGAATGTATAAATCTGCCAAACTTTCCAAAGATTGACTTATACGAATAGGTAGAAAGTGAGCTGATTTAGTTAATCGGTCAATAATAACCCAAATTGCATCGTGCTGTTTTCGAGTTTTTGGTAAACCCACTATGAAATCCATAGTAATTTCTTCCCATTTCCATTGTGGAATTTCAATTTGTTGCATCATTCCACCTGGCTTCTGATGTTCTGCCTTAACTTGTTGGCAAATCAAACACTTTGAAACATAATTTGCCACATCTCTCTTCATACCAGTCCACCAGTACTTTCTTTGCAAATCTTTGAACATCTTTGTACTTCCTGGGTGGATAGTATACTTGCTTTTATGGGCTTCTTCAAGGATTTCATTTCTCAATTCAGGGTTATTGGGTACCCATATTCGATCATTCATCAAAATACTCCCATCTTCTTTAAGTCGAAAAGAAACATCATCTTCCTGTTGGGCTCGAGCTAAAAATTCTTCATGTTGAGAATCCTTACTTTGTTCAGAAATAATTCGGATGAGGATTTCTGGTCGAACAATTAAGTTTGATAATAAAATCCTTCCTGTATTAGTTGCAAAGGGTTTCCAATTAATGAAATCTTCAATAAGTTTTCATTCTTTGTCTATGAGACTTGCCAAAGTGTCTCTAGTTTTGCGACTAAGAGCATCAGCTACAATATTCGCCTTTCCAGGATGATAAGAAAGTGTGAACTCATAGTCTTTAATAAATTCTAGCCAACGTCGCTGTCTCATATTCAATTCTTTCTGCGAGAACAAATATTTGAGGCTCTTGTGATCACTGAATACTTCAAATTGTTCTCCATATAAATAATGTCTCCAGATCTTTAGTGCAAAAACAACTGCCGCAAGTTCTAAGTCATGGGTTGGATAATTCTTCTCATGATTTTTCAACTGTCTTGATGCATAAGCAATAACTTTTCCGTGTTGCATCAATACACAACCTAGACCAGTACCAGAAGCATCTGCATATACCTCAAATCCACCATGTCTCAAGGGTAAAGTAAGCACTGGAGATGTAGTGAGCTTTTCTTTCAAAATTTGGAAACTTTCTTCACATTTAATGTCCCAATCAAATTTAACACCCTTCTTCAGAAGTCTAGTCAGTGGTGATGCTATACGGGAAAAATCTTGAATAAATCTTCGGTAGTATCCAGCAAGTCCAAGAAAACTTCGAATATCTGTAATATTCTTAGGTTGTTTCCATTCTAATACTGCTTCCACTTTAGCAGGATCTACTGAGATTCCATCTTTTGAAATTACATGACCCAAAAACATAACTTTTTCCAGCCAAAATTCGCACTTAGAAAATTTGGCATATAACTGATTTTTCCTCAAAGTATCCAAAATAATCCTTAAATGTTCCTGGTGTTGTTCCTTATTTTTAGAATAAATTAAAATATCATCAATAAAAATAATCACAAATGTATCTACAAACGGTCTGAACACACGGTTCATAAGATCCATAAAGGCTACTGGTGCATTTGTAAGTCCAAAAGGCATGACAGTGAATTCATAGTGTCCATACCTTGTCCGAAAGGCTGTCTTAGAAATGTCTTCTTCCTTGATTCTAAGTTGATGATATCCAGATCTAAGATCAATCTTTGAAAATACCTTAGCCTTCTGTAATTGATCAAATAAATCTTCAATTCGTGGCAACGGATATTTATTCTTTATGGTAACTTGATTAAGAAGTCTGTAATCTATACATAATCTTAATGACCCATCTTTCTTCTTTACAAATAATACTGGTGCACCCCAGGGAGACATACTTGGTCTAATAAATCCCAGCTCCATTAATTCTAATAATTGTTTTTTTAATTCTGTGAGTTCTGCTGGAGCCATCCTATAAGGAGCTTTAGAAATTGGTGCAGTTCCTGGCATTAACTCAATACCGAATTCTATCTCTCTATGTGGAGGAAGTCCTGGTAATTCATCAGGAAAAACATCTGAAAATTCATGAACAATATCCAGACTTTCAAGAGAAATTTCTGCTGGTCTGGCAAGAGTAATGCTGACTAGAAAGGCTGTACATCCATTCCTCAAATATTTCTGGGCCTTTAAAGAAGAAATAACTCGATTTTTAGGAGTAGAATTGGATAATCTAAATTCTACCTTAGGAATACCTGGTTGAGAAAAAGTAACTTTTCCTTCCTGACAAAATATTCTTGCATGATGTTGATGTAGCCAATCCATACCCAATATAATATCAAAATCTGACATGTCTAATAGAATTGGGTCAGCAGGTAAATTCTGTCATTCAATATATACTTCTAGATTCGGCAAGTATAACCCACAAAAAGATTTACATCCTACTGGGTTGACCACTTCCAGAGCACAGTTCAAAGACTTGATAGGCATATTAAGTAAAGTAGTAAACTTCTTGGAAATAAAAGAATGAGTTGAACCGCAATCAAATAGAGTAAAAGCAGCATGTCCAGCTATAGATAAAGTACCTTGAATCAGGTCACCCTTAGGTAGTTGATCAACATTGGCGGTATAAACGCGACCTGGTACTTTTTTATTCTGCGGTCGTTGTTGTTGTTGTTGTTGCTGCTGTTGTTGTTGTTGCTGGTACGGATACTGGGGTTGTTGCTGAGGGCGAGGTCTAATAAGGCCTCGAGCATGTTCATCCATTTCCTTTTTATAGCAGTCTTTAATGAAATGGCCAGACTTACCACAATATAAACAACCACCAGTTGTTCGGGGGCAGGGTTGTCCTGGATGGGATCGATAGCAATTCTGACACGATCTAGCTGGTAGTTGTGTAGCTGGTAATTGTGGTTGATTGACTTGAAACTGCTGTCGTGGCCTCTTTGCTGGAGGGATGAACCTTCTTCCTTCAAAATTTCTTTTAGGCCAACTCCTTTGGCCTCTGAATTGAGAAACCATTCTGCCAGATTGATTCTTCTGTATTTCTTCCCAATCTTCTTGTATCAATGTAGCTATTTCCACCGCCTTGTCTAAAGTTTCTGGCCTACTAGTGAGGACTTTGGTTCGTAGAACTGGTTTCAATCCTCTAGTAAATTTCATTGCCCTCTCGTCTTCCGTATTATAGACATTTGGGCAATACTTCTCTAAATTTCTGAATTTAGTAATGTATTCAGATAAAGAGAGTCCTCCTTGTAGTAATTCAAGGAATTCCCTCATTTTACGGCTTCTTTCATGCTTGGGGAAATATGCAGCATAGAAAACTTCAACAAATTGCTCCCAAGTAACGGATCCATTGCTAAATTTAATTTCTAAGGTGGATGCCCACCATCTTTCTGCATCTCCTTTTAATCTGTATGCTGCATAGTTCACCTTACGATCTTCAGGTACGGTTAGAACACGAAAAATCTTTTCTATTTCTCGGATCCAAACCTCAGCAGCTTCTGGATCCATCTTTCCTGAAAATGTAGGTGGATCTAATTTGAGAAACTTCTCATAAGATACTTCATTATGGTTTTGATAGGATTTTGAAGATGTAGCTAAGTCTTGCCTATTCTGATTCTGATTTCTTATAACAGCTGCCAAATTATTTAATGTTTCCATAATGAATTCTTGTTGACCATTCTGCTCCTTGGGTTGCTTCTTTGATGTTTGACGAGGCATCCTTGATAAATAATGATCAGACTTAGATTAAAGTAGAAAGAACATTTATTCATATGAACATATATATACATCAAAACCCATATTTACAAGAATTTACATATTTAACAAAAGTAAACAAAAGATATCCTATGGAAGCTTGAGGAATTTTCCCAAATAATTCCTCTTGTTTCAAATCCGCTCTGGTGGATGAGAAGGCCCTGCAATATTTGGATCTATATTATAAACTTGTTTATCTGGATTTCCTAAATATAAGCTAAGGTCATCCGTAGGTTCCCTTGGGGTATATATAGGATCAGGAGGTTGGAGTGAAAATACAAAGTCCAAAGGAGTTAAAGTGGGTGCAGGAGCAGGTATTATGGTTGAGTCGGATGAAATGACAATAGGTTCCATTGGAGGAGGAGGAGCAAGAATATCCACACGGGATTGTTGATCTGGTAGGTTTTCAGCGGCTTGCTGTCTTTTAATGCAACCCGTCTTCACTTGGCATTCTTTTTCTATATGCCCAACTTCTCCACAAAATAAACATTCTTCCAATTCCAGTGGGCAAGGTTGTGATAAATGGGTCTGTAAACACCTATGACATTTTTCTAAGTTTTCTTTTTCTTTTGTGAGACTTAGAACTTGATTTTCTAAATTATCCATCAGCCGTTTTTGTACTGTCTGTGATTCTTCTAGCTTTTGAACATCCTTGACAAGTTCTTTAATGATATTGACCAGATCTTGAGGAGTCATCTATAAGAAGAATAATGATTTAACAATAATAATAAAATAAAAATCTAAAGTACATACTTACAGTGTAATGTATGAACAAGGTGGATCTCGAACCAGATTTCCCAAAACTCTGCTCTGATACCAACTGTAACGCCCCGGGGTTTTAAAACCTTTAAAAATGCAGATTTTTTTTTTTTTTTTTTAAACAGCGGAAATAATTTTTGATTTTCGGTTTCCTAAACCTCAGGCACGTCACATTCCAATTAACAACAAAAACAACAATAATTTATATCAACATTATATACATAGTCTTTTCACAAGGTTCAAAAATGAAAACATTTAGGATTAAATTTAAAATAAATCCTAAATTAATCTCAGGATCTTGGGAATCTGGATTCTTCGATGCCACACTTGTCCAACATCCATTGTAAGATTTCCTATTCCATATTTGAACCTGAAAATCCCCATAAAACAGGGTTAGACTTATGATAGCCAAGTAAGTCATTAATCAAAACCATACAATTCAAATATTAAGCATGATTTCAATAATTTACAAATCAAAATGCATTTATTCAAGAACAATTATGCAAAATAAGGCAATTAAAAACAATTTAAAATAATGCATAATCTCAGATCAAATTCTGTGAAAGAAAGAGGTCATTGTTTCGATATTAACGCCCTCCTGGTACGGTGGAGAGTACTCCGATCTCAAACTAAGTATTCCGGGGGTATATTATTCTATTGTGGATTACCCGGATACCTGAGTGAAACGGGCTCCCATGCGAGCAGTCAACGACCGGGAAGATTCTCAGCAATGGCGAGCAAACAAGGAGAGTTGGATGCATCCACTGGCATGCGGCAGCCTTGAGACCCGTTGTCTCGACCTCCTCAACCCGAGTGACAGGAGGTCCAGGGAATCTATCGCTCCCAACAATTATCATCTTCACAATGTCACTCCTGGTTGTACCACTACCCCTTCCAGGGTAGGCTAAACCTAGATGGGCTTGAAGGATTCTTTTATAGGACTTTTCATATTTTCAAAAACTAGGCTCAATAGCCAAATCATTCCTTTCAAATAAACACGGTTCATATGTATCCAGCCCATCCAAAATTTTGCTCTATCACAACGAGCATTCGCCTGTGAAGGCGAGAATTAAGTTTGTGTAGACATGACTCATGCAGCAATAAAATCTTTCAAAAATCAACATGCTATACAAAATTCTTCTATTTATCAATATCATCAATGTCTTAACCATAGTATTCGATTTAAAATCATAAGATTTGAAATTGAAATATGCAGATATTGAAATATGCATTTGATCATAAATCAAATTTAGATAATCATGCATGAATCAAAAACATGAATCAAAAGCATGTCTAATATAAAATTATAAGATTTTGATAGAATAACTTACTTGGATTTCGATAGGATAAAGCGCTCGTGCTTTGATTTAATCTGATAGAATTCATTATATTAGTTAATATTTTTATATCAAATTTTGAGTAGTATTTGCCCTATGATTTAAAGAAGTATCTTTTGAAGAAATTATTAAAAATCTAAAAAAATTTATTTGTAATTGACTTTAAAACTTTTATAAGAATTTTCACAGAGTTTCCTCTGTAATAACTCAAATGTTCGAAAAAAGGTTTGAACTTGAATTCGAGTTGTAAGAATTCGAACATGACTTTGCGTCACAAATATTTTTATAAAGGTTTTTCAAAAATTTTGATTTAAATATTTAAAAGGATTTTTGAAAAATTTTAACAAAATTTCTTTTATAAAAATCAATTTTTTTTCTGAAATAATTATAAAAATTTTGATATATCTTCTACTAAAAATTTCTAAACTATCTGAAAAGCTTTTGCCAAAATTCTGATTAAAATAATTAATCTTTAGAAATTATTTAAAAATTTGGTCAGAATTACTGCTATACTAATTCTACTTTTTTCAAAAATCTTTAAATCATTTTGACAGAACTCCTGCTATAAAAACTTAATTTTTCAAAAGTCTTTTATAAAATTTTGCCAGAACTACTGCTAAAGTAGTTTGGAATACTTAAAAATATTTAGAAAAATTTGAACAGAACTTCCCTTGCGTAGAGGCTGGGTTGGATTAAATTTTGACAAAATTGTCAAAATTTAAATCCACATAAAGTAGAATTGGGGTTTAGAAGGAGAATTTGAATTCAGAAGATGGTTCTTGAATACTAACCTTGTTTAGTTGATTTGAGCAGCGCTTCCGCTATCCAAATCTGACTTTTCTGCTAAGTTTAGCAGAACTCCTGCAGGTAGTGCTTCTGAGGCTGTTTCTGATCTGACGGAGCTTCTTGCAGAAGAACGGACTTTGCTAAAAGAAAGAGGAAAAAGGGCTAGAAGAGGTTTCTCAGAAAAAAATCTGAGATTCTACGGAGGTTTTGGTTTAAAAGTTAGAGAGAGAAAATCAAAGGTAGAGAGAGAAAGTAGGAGAGAGAGAGCTTAGAGAGAGAAGGGAGGGTTTTGAACTTGAGTAGAGAGAGAGGGGGTGAGGGGTATTTATAGGAGAGAGAAGGGAGGTCGCCCCCCCCTTGTGGGGCCCACTTTGGTGACATTTGTCACCAAAGTAATTAAAAAATTAATTTTTGAATGACACTTGTCATTCTTCTGACAAGTATCAAAGAGAGAAAGAGGCTTAGTGTCACCTCCTCACTGAGGAGTGACACTTGTCCTCCCATGGTTTTGGAAAACCATGGCCTGTCCATGGTTTTGGGCCAGTGGTTTTTCTAAAACCATGGTCTGAGATTAAAATATTATAAATTAATATATTTTATTCAATTTGCTACTTTTTAATACCCAAGTTAACCTTGGCTCAATTCCATCTTTCAGAAATGCCATAGGAGATTTAGAATTACTTGAGTGTCCTTCTGTAGTTCAATAAATTACATAGCCTGCCATTGAAAATGGTAAATTACCATTTTCGTCCCTGACAATTTTATTAATTCCCTGAAAATATCCTAAAAGAAAGATTACTATTTTGACCTTATATAGTTGGGTATTTTACTGAAAAATGCCACTGAATTGGCAAATTACTAAGCTACCCTTTGACAATTTGATTAATGACTAGAATGTCCCTGAATTCTGATTTTTGAACAAGCCTCAACAAAATTTTATCAGGATTTTAAATATATATTCAGATCTTTACTTTGAACAATACTATAATTCACATTCAGAATAAATAAAAATTAAAACTTGAATTTTCTTTAGAATTTATAAATCATTAAAAATTTTGGGTATTACACATCTCCAGCTGCAGCCTCCACGCCTAGCCGGTTCAAGCCACCATCTGCTTCAACAAACAGCTGCAGCCTCCACCTTGCTTCAGCCGGTCTCCACTTGGAAGCATCACCTTCAAGCTCCCAGCCAACAGCCACACCTCCATCCTTGGCAGCACCACAGGGACACCTCCCTCACGCCTGGCAGCAGCTGCTCCACATCCAAGCCATCCCCATCTTCCAGCCCTCTCTCAAGGTAAAGTGTTGCTTTACCCTTTGGCTTTCATTTTTTTTTAAGATATTTATTACATGGTTTATTTAAACACAACGTGAGACCAGACCAAAGCTGGTTTCATATTGTTGAAAACTCTCATTTAATCTCTCTCTCTCTCTCTATATATATATATATATACATATATATATATAGATAAATACAAAACTTGTGCTTTATGTGTAGGCTAAAAAATGAAAAGATCCGTCCACTCAATGGATCGAATCTCTCATTTTGGAGAGCCAATATTAAATTGATCATATCCTCCTCGATTTAGGTTTTAGTTTTATGATTCATGTCATCTTATGTTTGCATGCACTTAGATTAATTCGTTTTGCTAGTTATTTCGTTTCATATATGAACCATGCTTTACTTAGTTTAAAATTTGTAAAATTTTAGTTTTTAGACAAAGTCCATACAGCAATTTATGTGATTTTATGCATTTAAAAATTTTGTAAATTTTAGAGTAGTTAGGTTTACATGTCTTTGTTGTACTGTCAAAACTTTGATTCAATTCGGGTTTCGGAACCTTTCTAAACCAACCAAACTCTAAATCGGGTTTTCTGTCATCCAGAAATTTCAATTCCTGCTTTAGCAGACAAAAACCTTCGGATTCACCCTTATGTGGGATTCGAATCATTCTATAAAAATCACAGTGGATTCAGAATTGAATCTACTAATGATCTGGAAATTTTGAGTTTTTTCCAGTAAGTTTTGACCTCTGTCAAAAATCGGATTTCCCAGACCCCTGGGAAAATTTTGATTTTCCTGTGTCAGGGTACAGACATACCCTAATACATCGAGTCTGTTCAATCTATAGCCTGTCTGCAAAAACTTTCAACATGAAAGTTTTTCCTAACATAATGTTCTGAAATTTCCCAAAATTTGGGAATTTTTGGATCTGTTTCATTATTTTTTCCGGATTTTCTCTTTCTGTCTAACAGATTCCAATGTCCAGAAATTCCAGAGATTTAGGTCTCTGATAATAGTGTGGTTTTTTCCAAACCGTAACCCGAATTTCAATAGTGTTAAAAGATAAAATCTTCTTATGTTTCTCAGGGACATTTTCCCACAATTTCAGCCATTTTACCATCTGTCTGCCATTTTTACCACATTTTCTACCAAAACCTGTCTGTTTCCTTCATTTCCTAGAGTCGTCGGATTCCGATCCGACTTGCCGGAGTGGCACAGCTCCGACCATAGGTCAAAAACAGAAAGTGTAAAAGGCAAAAATCCTTGCCTTACTGTCATCTGTCATCCCATAAAATTTGGGAAATTTTTATGGAAGTTTGATATCCTAAATCCCCTTTAGAATCAATATTTTAGGCAAAAATCATGAAATTTAGGGTTTTTATTTGAATTTCCATATTTAAAAATACAAAAAAATTAGATTTTCGAGCTTCATTCTGTTTTTAGGGTTATTTTAGGTGTCCATGCCAAATTTTGTTTAATTCCAAGTTCATTTGCTCCATGTGTTAGTTTATCTCTAAATTCAGAAGCGAAAATCAAGCGAAAATCAGGTTAAATTCGATATTTTATGATATTTTCACCATTTTAGGTTTTTTATCATGTACATAAGCATGTAGAATCATATTAGGGTTAATTTAAATCTCCTTTGCATTTCATATTTTTCAATTTTGCAAAATTTATTTCAGAAAACCCTAGTTTCAAGGCCATAGTCTTGTTATCGGGGGTATTTTGGTCATTTTGACCTAAATTTCGAAATTTCAATTTCTAATTCTCCAAAATTTCATGCATATCATCATATTTTATCATATTATGTTTGATTTATTTCATTTGATTTTCAAATTTTCAAAATTTACAAAAATTCTTTTAGAAAACCCTGATTTCAAGGTCATTAGGGGTATTTTGGTCATTTTGACCCCAACTTCGAATTTTCAAGTTTATTTTCGAAATTTATTCATTATTTATCATGTTTATATCAAAGGGGGTATGAATTTGGGTTTATATCTGAATAATATCCGATAATTTCCCATATTTTCGGATAAATTCAGAAAAACCTACATTTTTGTGCTAACCTTGTTTTCTAGTTTTGCAGGAACATTCAAGAAAGAAGACTTAGATTTTATTTTCTTTATTTCAATTCAATGTAATCTCAAATGTAATAATTTGGAATAAGAGTTACTTTTCTGCTTAGAATAGGGCTGCATTGCATGTAGTTTAATTTACGCAAATTTTGATATTTGATGTATGATTCATGTGCATTTATTTCAAATCCACTATGGTTTACACGAATGGCACGTGCACAAGCTTTTATGGAGTTTATAAACTCGGTGGGATTCGTATTTATGGCCATAGTCAGAATACGAAGAAAACCAAGATTTATGATCTTCGTATTAGCCACATTCAGCCTACACACTTAGGCTAACTTCAAAATGCACTGCATTTTTCAAAGTTTTAAAAGGATTTTCCAATTCCTTAATTGAAATTCCCTTTTCAAATTCATATTCATTCATTCATATCATTCAAATTGCATTATTTTCAAACTCATTTTCCAATTTCAATTTCAGAAAATTCAATTTTCTCAAGAATTTCCAAGTCTTTCTCAGAATCTGATTTTCTCAAAATCCTAAGTTTTCAAATGACATTTCAAAGCATTTCCCAAGTTCAAATCAAGATTTTCCTATGTTTTCAAATTCTCAAATTTCAAAATCCCAAGTTTTCAGAAATCGATTTTCTCATATTTTCCAGTTTTCCTGAGAATTCATTTTCCATTTCAAAAGTCATTTTCCAATAAATTTCTTAAATTTTCTCAAGATTCTCAAATCCATTTTCTCAAAAAAGCAATTCCAAATTTCAAAATCGATTTTCCAAAGTTAAAATTTTCCTAAGAATTCATTTTCAATCCAATTTCTGATTTCCAATGAAATTCAATGATTTTCCCAAGGATTCAATTTCAAGTACTTTTCCAATCATTTTCCAGCATATTTCAATTTTCCAAAGCAAACATCATATTTTTTTCAAACTTGCATTTTTTTTAAAATTCCATAGCACAAGCCTGATTCTTTGTGCATTCTAGGAAAAATAGAGCATCATTTAGATATTTGAGTCAAGTTAAAGCACATAATTGATCCTTGGTTCAATTACCCCTGGTAAAGGCGCCAGGAACGGTTGAACCTCGTACCGACAGGCGGATCCCATTCTACGGAATTTTCCCGCAAATTTTCAAAACGGAGGCGAGTAATTTTTAAAACCAATTTCAAAACTTTGGTCGAGTTTGACTCGCGAAATTCGTTTCTCTCTCACAAGGGAGGGGAACAATTTTGCGATGATAACAGGTTTGGCGACCGTGATGGGACCTGTCCTCGCCTGATCAATTATGTGCTTTAACTTAGCCCAATTGTCAAAATTATGTTCTATGGAATGTCAGCTTTAATTCCTGATATCATGTGAACCTAGGAGCCTAGACTTGAACCTAGCTGACATGGATTGCATGTAGACTAGGCATGGTTTGGTAGGACCATATTGAGGAGAATTATGCATGCTCACTTAGACTTAGGTCTGAAATACAACACTCCTCAATCTAGGACTTGTATGAAAACAATGTTTGCTTCTTCAAAAGTTTTCAAAATTCTATCTCTTTAGGACTTAGAGCCTTCTGTTTGCCTGCATGTGATCATATTTCAAAAACCACCCCACCTATGTCTACCCGGTCTTCACGTTGCTGGGCTCTCTTCCAGAACCATAGTTCGGGACAGAGCCTCACAACTGGGCCACTTATTTGGGCTAACGCCCCCCTGCCACGTACCAAGGGCCATAGTCCAACGTATATCGGCAGGCGCTCAAGGATGTTGGAAAAACACAAGCCTAGACCCGGAGATGAGTTTTATGCCACGTACATCGAGCCTCGGCTCGAGTATATCGGCATAGCATGATTGGACACAGTTGATCTAAGCCTAGAGTCAGGATTAGGGTCCTAAAGCTCTTTCAAAATCAATGCATTTAGAGTTGGCTTCCTAGGGATTGCTGTATGTGCATAATTGTTTGTAATTGAATATATGATATTCATTTTCGCCTTATTTTCTCATATTTTTCCCAAGTTTTCCAAAATACCAAACAATTTTCCAAAATACCTCATTTTTCATCTTTTATGAAATATCTCCTTTTTTCTCAAAAACCCTGGACGATTTTTCTAAATTATCCACCTTTTCCTTCAAAACTCCAGGAAATTTTCCATTCTTTCGTTCCTCTGGACTTCGAATTTCCAGCTTTCATTTTATCCTGCCTGCAATTTTCAAATTTCTTATATTTTTCCAAAGTCTAATTCCAGTCTTCTTGTCTTTCAGTCCAATGGCATCCAGTCAGCTCGATTCTGTTTTTCCTGAGGGTCACATCTCCTATGAGGTGCGACAAAGTCTTCCTGAGCATCGATCTCTTAGCACCGGACCCTTCTTCCCCCGGTGGTACTATGTCTGGTTCAAAAATTTCTCTCGTATGTTTCCGGACCACTTGAGCGATTGTGGGTTGGAATTGGCATCTGCAGTGGGAAAGTTGACAGTCAACGGCAATCTGATTCATGCACTGGCGGAGCGGTGGAATCCGCGCACTTGCACGTTCTGGTTCCCGTGGGGCGAGATGACAATACTGATGGATGAATTCTCAGAGATTA
The DNA here is from genome assembly GCF_984573655.1 of Nuphar pumila. Taxonomy (NCBI): domain Eukaryota; kingdom Viridiplantae; phylum Streptophyta; class Magnoliopsida; order Nymphaeales; family Nymphaeaceae; genus Nuphar; species Nuphar pumila. The sequence continues at coordinate 55,402,763 of NC_143264.1, read as the reverse complement.
TGGGACTGCCTGAGCCAGCCGGTCAGCCTGGAGATCCGTTAGAGCAACAGTTTCTGATCAATGTCAAGGGTCTGGACCCCAAAGATGCCGTAGCTCGCATGACAGGGCGCAAGTCTTGGCCACTGATTGAAGAAAATGGGAATGAATACGTGAGTCTGATCGAGATCTACCGACAGTATGGAGAATTCGCAGAAGTCAGCTTGTTGTCCAGGACAGCTCGAGAGAGAATTCAGCATGCGATGGTTTTGTGTACTGTGGGACTTGCTTTCTTTCCAGATGGACAAAATTATGTGGATGTCAGAATAGTTCAACTTTTGAGAAGATGGGGAAGTCGACAGACCAGCCGTCTCTCGATAGCCATGGCCGCGCTTGCTTTTCTATACAGAGGACTGACCCGCTTCACACTTGGAGAGTCCATCTTAGTCGAGGGATGTACTTATGCTCTTCAATCTTGGTTCCTTCAGCATGTACCAACCAGAGCTAGTTCATTCAGATACAACGGTAAGGAGCTCCTTCCAGTTGCGCGGTACCGATTCCTGATCGACTATCTGCAGGAAGAAGAAGTGGTGTGGGACTATTTTGATCGAGAATTATCGCCTCCCAGATACACCTATGCATATGCCAAGAGATTCAAGTTGCTTGGTCCATTCTTCTGTGCTTACTATCATCTGGAGCGGTGTGTTCGACAGTTTTCTCAGAGACAGAAGCACATAGAGATGCGGCTGCTATCTGGAGTCGTGCCAGAGTTCGACCTTACATCAGCACAGTGGTTCGGAGCATACCATTCTGCCAGATATGGCTGGGACTCTTTTGTTACTCTTCCGCTTTTTCCCGGTCCTCGTGTCTCTGCTAGTTATAAAGAGTGGTGGCAAATTGTCTGTCCGCCCCCTCTTTCTCAAGTTTATTATTGATGCAATCATGTTTTCTTTCAATAAATAAAAATCTTGCAAATTCTTCAATTCTTGGTTTGACGACCTCGCCTAGGTAACAAGGCTTAAATTTTCAGTTGTTTATTTTCTTTGCAAAGGAATGACAACGCAATTGTCGTAATCCCCGCGATGACTCAATCCCTAGTAATGGGATATTCTTTCAAATTGTCTACCAAAATTCTCAGCGAATATTTTCTTCCAATCAAAATCTCTCTCAAAAAAGCCTAACCATCGATTTTGCCCTGCAGAGAGCATTCGTGACAGTCAATGGTTCAAACAAGGTCAGGGAAGAAGACTGCACCAGTCGAGGGAATCGCATATTCGACAGCTTCAGGCGAAGAAATGGATTCCCCGCGCTCAGGCAAAAATCAGGGGCAACAGGTTGAGGATGACATTGATCCTCAAATGTATGCCATGTTTAAGAAGATGATGACTAAGATGCTGGCAGAACAAGCTGAAGCCAGTACAGAGAAAGCACAGGTGAAGCAAAAGACAAAAGGCCGGGCAGTCAAGAAAGCCTTGAAGATATCCAAGAAGCCTGCCCAGCATGTTGATGCAACTGATGAAGAGGAATCAGTGGAAGATTCAGATGAAGAGTTTGAGACCCATCAGGCATTCCGCAAGTCTACCCAGGGGCAGGGGTCAGCCCACAAATTCAAAGAGCAATCTCTCAATGACTCTGACCAGCCGCAGTTCAAAGATGTGGTCAGAATGCTTCGAGACTTGCAGGCCCGCGACAAGGGCAAGAAAGTCTTCACCAGCGAAGACTTCTATGATGGTTTGGATGGGGACGACAATCTCAAGAATCTCCCTAGAAAGTTTATCAAATTCGATGGTTCTGGCGATCCTAAAGCTCATCTCGCCATGTTCTTCGCTGAATGCTCCAGATTCAAACGAGACAATCGTGCACTTTTCCTATGTTTCCCTCGCAGTCTGGAGGGAACCGCAGCTAAATGGTACTCGGAGCATGTGAATCCAATTGAGTTGAAGGAATTTGACAAAGTGGTAAACATGTTCATTGAGCGATTTCTCTTCAATGCTGAGGCACTTCCCACCCTCAGCCATCTTTGCGGCCTTAAACAGAGAGAAAATGAGAAGGCCAGAGATTTTATCCACCGATGGAGGTCAGCTTGCAACAAGATGAGGGACCCCATATCAGAGGGACATGCTTTGTCCCTAATTCTGAGTAACTTCTCACAGCCTCTAAGAGGTCTCATCTCTACTGCACCATCAAGGACATTCATTGAACTGACAGAGCGAGCTGAATGGCTCGAGTTGAGCATGGAAAATGGTTTCTATGAAGGCTTCACCTTTACTAAGAACAACGGCCAAACTGAGCAGAAGAAGAAGACTCACTTCACTCATTCTGTCAGAAATAATAATTGGAACCACTGTAAGGGGCAGAACAAAGATTTCTGTTATGGGGCAGGAAGTTCCAACAAGAACGATCAGAAAGGCAAGTCAGTGCTTCAATACAATAAGCCACTTCAATCAGAACAGGGACCGAAGCCCCGAGAAAAAGTAAAGCATGAAGGGTGGAGTTATGATAGAAAATTCACTCCACTAGACCAATCCCTCGAGACTGTGCTCGAGTATATGTTGACCAAGGAGATGGTCAAACTGCCTAGGTTGGTTGATCCCCCTATTCCCATGGGGAAATTCAAAGATCAATTTTGTAAATTTCACAGAACAGTGGGGCACAATACTGAGAACTGCTTCGTTCTCAAAAATATTGTTCAGGATCTCATCGACAAGAATCTTCTGGTAGAGGGTGCCGAAGATGAAAATATGGATATTCTAAAGAAACCCTTTCCCCATCATTCTACGGCGGTCGTCTCTGAACAGCCTTTTCAGCCGCAGGAGCATATTAGGCCATGCTCTAAAAGGGATATGCAAGTCCAACATCAGGTCCTGGTACTGCAGCAAACTGAGTCCAAAGCTCAGAAAATGGATCTCATTGCAGCTTTTGGTAAAATGAAAGTATCTGATAAACCCGCTGGGGTATCTCCTGAGGTGGCTAAAAGAATGCCATGGCTCTCCAAGCACTTTATTAAGCCCGCTCCGGAGAAAGGTGAGACATCGACACCAAAGCCGATTACTGCATTATCCCATGTCTCAATCTTGGATTTAGCCCAAGCTTCCGCCAAGCACCAGCAAGTGTTGAATGATCTGTTGCGGAAAATCAAAGTGAAACCGAGCATAACTCCTGAAGACATGGACCAGATAGTCAATCAGGCCATGACAAATGCTCCAATCACTTTCTCAGATGAAGATCTTTCTAAGCCGCATGTGTTTCACAACAACGCTTTGTATGTTGTGATTCGAGCCAGAGGAATGACTGTTCCTCATGTGCTGATAGATGGAGGCAGCAGCCTCAATATATGCCCAGAAATGACAGCCAAAGCTTTGGGCATTAGAGAAGAGGAATATATCCCAGACCCGATCACTATCTACGGGTTTGATAATCATGGCCAGACAGCTAAAGGGAAAATTTTCTTGGAAATTTTCATTGACTACTCGGTCCACTCTGTCCTTTTTCATGTGGTCAACGTACCCCCAACGTATAATCTGTTGTTGGGACGACCGTGGATTCACAACACAAACGCGGTGCCGTCTACTTTACATCAGTGTGTCAAGTGGTCAAAAGGTGGAATGATCACAACAGTCTTGGGCGAGGATCCGGAGAAGAGGCTTGCACAACCCATGGTTCCTAGGCCCACTTTCACTACTGATATCCCTAGCATTAGGGGCATTGATGAGGTCAGCTTTGAAGAAAATTCGGGAATACTGCAGACGGCTGAACAGCCAGCACATACAGTGGCCATGACTCGATGGAGAGGCCCACAGTTTTTCAAGATTGGAGGACGAATTGACTATAGTACATTCAAAGATCATCCACTATTCTCCCAATTTATGAAGGCCAAAAAGGGATTTGATCTGTTAGTAAAGCATGGTTATCAGCCTTTTCAAGGCCTGGGAAAAAATGGGAATGGTCGTCTCGAGCCAGTAATTCCTCAGCACTATCCTCAGAGGGCCGGATTGGGCTTTAGTGGTAGAAGATCTCAGAAGGGCACTATCTTTATCAAAGGGACGCACTAAGGGCATCTGCTTGTCTTTCATTTCTATTCTTTTGTTTTCACATTTAGGATGATATCCCGTTTCATTTCAATCATTGTCCTCAATTCAATCTTTCAATAAAGTTGAAAATTTTCTTTGTCTATCTGGATGCCATTTGTCTCTTTACTTCTCGTTATCAAATCTTTGAAAATTTGCCATTATTCTTCTCTTTTATCTTTCAAATTATTTTCTTAACAAAAGTATTTTGTTTTATGATAGGAGATTTTCCTGAATCGATTTATTCTCCAATTTTCAGAATGTCTTCCCGATCTATCAAGAAGCTCGTTCTTAATCCAGAGGCCTTTTCAAAGCCAACAGTGATTCATCAGGTTAAAATAAGAGCAGAATGTAGTCAGATTACAAAGCGGTCAGAAGAACCTGCAGAATTTGATTCAGCTCTTCAAGAATTACCAGAATTTGCAGCAATTCAGAAACAAGATGAGCCATCATCCTTAGTTCAGGATCCGACTGAGGATATCAATATTGGATCAGAAGACGATCCTAAAATTCTCAAGATTGGCAGCAGTTTGAGCCCGGAAGAGAAAGAAAGGCTCACCCGTTTTCTCAAGCAACATGAAGAAGTGTTCGCGTGGACGTATGAGGACATGCCAGGTCTAGATACCAAATTGGTTGAGCATCGTCTCATCCTAAAACCAAATGTCAAGCCGGTTAAGCAGAAACTGAGAAAGATGGATCCTCGAGTGGAACAACAAGTTAAGGAAGATCTAGAAGACCTACTCAAAGCAGGGTTCATTCGAACCATTGACTATCCAGATTGGCTAGCAAATATTGTTGCTGTTCCCAAGAAAAATGGTAAAGTTCGAATTTGCATCGACTTCAGAGATCTCAATAAAGCGACTCCTAAGGATGATTATCCACTTCCTAATATTGATCTTTTGATTGATAGCACAGCAGGTCACGCTATGTTCTCTTTTATGGATGGATATTCCGGATATAATCAGATCAAGTTGGCCGCTCGTGATCAGTCCAAGACATCTTTCACTACTCCTTGGGGCACTTTTTGTTATACAGTCATACCATTTGGGCTTAAGAATGCTGGAGCCACTTATCAGCGTGCTATGGCCGTCATTTTCCATGATCAGATGCACAAAATCATGGATGCCTATGTCGATGATATTCTGGTAAAATCCAAAGAAGAAGAAGATCACATCGAAACTCTCAATCAAGTTTTCAAGCGGCTCATTCTTTACAAGCTAAGACTCAATCCACAAAAATGTGTGTTTGGAGTCGAATCTGGAAAATTGTTAGGCTTTCTAGTCAGCAAAAAGGGGATAGAAGTTGATCCCGCTAAGGCCAAAGCTATCATTGACATGTCTCCCCCGACTAATCTGAAAGAATTGCGTAGCCTTCAGGGACGCATGCAATCAATTCGGCGATTCATATCCAATTTGGCCATGAGATGTGAGCCTTTCAATCATTTGCTCAGGAAAGGAGTGAAATTCGAATGGGGACTAGAGTGTCAGCAATCGTTCGAACGCATCAAGAAATATTTGCTCAATCCTCCTGTGTTAAAGCCGCCAGAATTAGGGAAACCCCTACTGCTATACATTTCAGTTAATCAAGTGGCTTGTGGCGGATTTTTGGCGCAATACGAAGAAGGCAGTCTGGTAGAGCATGCCATTTACTATGTGAGCAAAACCTTCATTGATTATGAGAAGAAATACTCTCAGATAGAGAAGACATGTCTAGCTCTAGTTTGGATGTGTCAGAAATTGAGACACTATCTGTTGACATCTGAAATCAAGATCCTATCCAAATTAAATCCTCTCAAGTATATTCTAGAGCAACCCTTCCTCAGTGAACGGATTGCCAAATGGCAGGTTTTATTGATGCAATACGATTTGGAATATGTCTCTCAGCAATCTATCAAGGGCCAAGCAATTGCAGATCAATTAGCAGATTTTCCTTTAGCAGAAGATGTTAAAGTCGAGGATGATTTCCCCGATGAGCGGATCTGCAATATTCAACAATCCCCAATTTGGAATTTATTCTTTGACGGTTCCAAGAATATGGCAGGCATAGGAATCGGGATTCTGTTGATCACACCTGAGAAGGAGATGATCCCCTTTTCTCTCAAATTAGATTTTCAGTGCACTCATAATATGGCCGAGTATGAAGCTTTGATACAAGGTCTGAAAATTCTACGAGACTTCAATGTCAAAAGAGTGCATGCTTATGGCGACTCTTTGCTCGTCGTCAATCAAGTCTTAGCTGAATGGCAAGTGAAGGATCAGAAGTTACTTCCTTATCAGAAGATCGTCTCAGCTCTTGTTAGCAATTTCGAAGAATTCCAACTTTTCCATGTCAAGAGAGACTTCAATCAAATTGCAGACAGTTTAGCCAATCTGGGATCCATCATGTCTTTCAGGAACGAAGAATCTTGTCGCTCCTTTGAAATTGGCAGACTTGATCAACCTGCTTTCGTCCCAGTAGAGCAGGTAAACCAGGCGGAGCAAAAGAAGAAGCCCTGGTATCATGACATCAAGAATTTCATTGAAACTGGCGAATTTCCTCCAGAACTCTCAAAGAAAGAGCGGCGAGCAATTCAGCGCATGTCTGCGCGATATTTTATTCTTGCCGACGTCCTTTATCGTCGTGGATTCAGCTCTGAATATTCCAAATGTTTGGACGAAGAAGAAGCCAAAGAAGTTGTGGAAGAAGCACATGAAGGTATCTGCGGTGGTCATGTTGGCTACCAAACTCTTGTCAAACAAATCATCTGAGCAGGCTATTACTGGAGAACTATGCAACAAGATTGTTATCATTTTGTGAAGAAGTGCGTTCAATGCCAGATGCATGCACCTTCCATTCATGCGCCAGCGACATATTTGCAATCTGTCGTCTCGCCATGGCCATTTTCTATGTGGGCTTTTGATGTTGTTGGTCCCATTACTCCTTCTGCTTCAAATGGCCATAAATATTTTCTTGCTGCAACAGAATATTTTACTAAATGGGTAGAAGCAGTCACTCTATGCACAGTAGAAGGTCGACATGTGGTCTCATTCATTCATAGGAATATCCTATGTCGTTTCGGCATACCACATGATATTGTGTCAGATAATGGCAGTCATTTCAAGAATGAGAGAATGAGGACTTTCTGTTTGAAGTTCAAAATTCATCATCATTTCTCCGCTCCTTATTATCCTCAAGGAAATGGCCAAGCAGAGGCCACCAATAAGATTTTGATTCGAATCCTGGAGCGAACTTTGGAAACAGGCCGTGACTGGCATGAGAAGATTCATGATGCATTGTGGGCATATCAAACCACCATTCGAACTCCAACTAATGCTACTCCGTCAGAACTTGTCTACGGAACCGAAGTAGTATTGCCTCTACATGTTCAGAAACCTGCTCTGAAATTTGCATCACTTCTCGAATTACCTCTTGATCAGTATCAGCAACAGCGGCTGGTACAACTTGATTTGCTAGATGAAAGAAGACTCAGAGCAGCAGAGCACGCTCAATCATATCGTCAGAGGATAGCCAGACAATATGCAAAATCAGTCATTGAAAGAAAATTTTGAGTCAATGATCTAGTGCTCAGATCAACGGCTTATCTCAAGCACCGCCCAGGTGGCAAGTGGTCACCAAATTGGGAAGGTCCCTATGTTGTCAAAGAGGCATTACCTCGTAATTCATATCGGCTCATAAATGCTGACGGAGTGGAATTACCAGATCCCATTAATGCTCGGCATTTGAAAAAATTCTATACTTAAACCATGTCTTATTCTTTGTAATTCCTCCAAATTTTGTTCAATAATGGTTAAATTCTCCTTTCCCAGTTATACTGGGGCATTTTTTTTTTTAAAAATTTTGTTTTTATCTACAAATATCCTGTATGCAGGCAGGATAAACAAATCTCTCATTTTGCACGCATGTGCATTCATTTATATCATTTTCATATTTGCATACATCTGCATTCATTGGCATGCATTTGCATCAAGTTCGCTACCCATTCAGGATAAGGGATAATCCTGAGACCCCGACAATCATTCTCGTTACAATTCCCAAATACTTTAAGAGCATAAGTCTCTTTTAAAAATTCAAATTTCAAATTAAAAACAAGGTATATTTTCAAAACTCAGTGCTTGAACTGGTACAATTTTGAAAGCCAGTGCTCAAACTGGTACACTTCCAAAATCCAGTGCTCGAACTGATATATTTTTAAAATCCAATGTCTATGTTGACATATTTTCAAAACTCGATATTCATGTTGGTGTTCTTTCAAGATTGAGCGCTTGTGTTAGTGTCTCACTGGTGGGTCGTATCAGTCAACCTCTCGGGTTCAGTTTTTGTGCTGATCATTCATCAAAGTTCAAATTTCAATTACCAATTCGGCCCTCGAGCCACCCAATTTCCAAATTTCCAATTTCGACCTCCGGGTCAACCAATTTTCAAATTCGATCTTCGGGTCACTCAATTTCCCATTTTGACCTTCGGGTCAATCAATTTCCAAAATTTCCAATTTCGACCTTCGGGTCAATCAATTTCCCAATTTCCAATTTCCAATTTTTAAATTCCAAATTTCCAATTTCGACTTTTGGGTCAACCAATTTTGACCTTCGAGTCAATCAATTTCCAGTTTCCAAATATCAATTTCCAAATTTCCAAAATTTCAAATTTCAAATTTCAAATTTCAAATTTCAAATTTCAAAATTTCAAATTTTCCAAATTCCAATTTCATACCAATTCCAATCATTTCCTGTTGCGAGAGACCCTTTGTACAGGGAGAGTTCAAGGGAGCTCGTTCTTTTCGCATGCTATCCTTTGTTCACCTAGCCCCTTTTCAGGGAGAGTTTGAAGGGACTCATGTCTATGTGAACCGTTTGCAAAACAAATTTCCAATTTCATACAAGGAACCCTTAATTCAGGGAGAGCTTCGACGGAAGCTCGCTTTCCTTGTGACCGCAATTTCAAACTAGGCCATTTCATCATGAAGGACCCTCTTTTCAGGGAGAGTGTGATGGACTCGTTCCTTCATGACCAATTCACCGACCTCATCATTACCGGCCCCCTTTCCATAAGAGAAGCCTAATGTTAGGAAGTTTTGACGAAAGCTTAATTTCTCTTCGAAAGTTCGTTTTGCAAACACCTCCTCTTCAGGGAAGAGAGGAGTAATTTCTATTTCCAATGTCTGAATCTTCTCCTTTGGGGAAAGGAGAAGAAAATTTTTGTCATGGATGTGTTACGTTGTGCTTCAAATACTCGCTTCCACAAAGGATTTCAAGAAAATCTTGTCAATTTGTCATTAAATATTTGTTGATTTCAAAATTTTTATTGCACAAAAACATTACCTCAGAATACCTTCAGTATTATCTCTGAAAGGTCAAAGCTTTCGCAAAGAAGGATTCAAAATTCAAATTCTTTCTATTGGCCAACCAACAGATGAAGAATAAATCCTCGATATGGCTAGCAAAAGGAAATTCAATGTTGTTGCAAAACCATAAGTGATCGGTATTGATCGCAGTCAATGGCACATTTTTAAAGACCATTCTTGGAAAATAAAGCAGTCGAAATATCCTGGGTGATACAAAAAAATCCATTCAATCCCTATATCTCCTCAATCACCTAAGCTGCAATTAAATATCTGCAAAAGGGATCTCTCAATTGTCGTCAAGATGAAGGCGAATTAAGCGAGTCGACCCCCGGGGCCAAAGAAGATTTGGATCATCTCCTAGATGACGGAGTTTGTGACGGATCCTTCCAGGGAAAGTTCAGAGCACCGTCAAGATGAAGGCGACTGCGATGAGCCTCCCGACAAACCCTAAAGGATATTTAATTTCCGCTATCATCAAGAGACCACCAGCCAATGAGCCAATAACCGTCGATATAATCCCTGAGAGAAAAAGAAGGATCGGAGCATCTCTGAGATGAAGGAGTTTGTGACGTACCCTTCCAAAAAAAAGAGAGAGAAAAGTCAGAACATCTCCAAAATGAAGGATGGTGTAATAAAATCCCCAAAAGCCTAAGAGAGCTCTAATTCTGCCAAAAAAAAAAAAGAAAAAAAAAAAGTGGGCAGAAAGATCATCATGAGAAAAGAATCCCAGGATATCAGACTGCCGAATCTGTCAAGAATCTTCTTTAAAATTTGTGAAATTCTATTATCAATATTCTTTCACCAATTGCTTTCACAATATCAAGAATACTCTTTTTTCTGCTCATATCAAGGAAATTGATAGCTTCCTTGAAAGAAAGCCAATCGCAAGCAATTTGAATTCGAATCTTGATTCTATGGAGTTAAGCCCAGCCGGAGATAATACTTCAGGTAGAAAAGAGGGAATATTTTCAAAGCAATGTGCATCACTTTCAATTATTTCGAATCAACAATAATTTTCAACATTTTGACAATATTTTCTAGCTATCCTGGCGTGAAACGAGAGCTTGAGGTCCATCTTTGGCGCATCCCGACATCAGTTGTTATCCCTTTTAAGGACTTGATAATGGGAGTTTTCAAAGTTCCTTCCCTTCTGTTGGTATAATCTGAGCGCATGGGCTCTCAGATTCGCACACTTCCCTGTGTCCCCACTGTCCCACCATAGACAGTCCAATTTCGGCTTGAGGTTAAGCCACCAATTCCAGCAAAAGGTCACCAATTTCAAAAGTTATTTAGTCTCAGCAATAAGGCGCCCAAAATCAAACCCCTTTTCAAGCTTTAGGGACCCCAATTTCATCCTTTTGCAAAACCCCTATCGGATTCATTGTGCGGAAATCCGAAGGTTCCATCATGGTTTCTTCCTTCGAGGATTCCATTCATTTTTCTACCCAATCAGGATAAGGGTACAAACCTGAGCCTCCTTTGATGAGGTATTTCATTTTCCACCCAATCAGGATAAGGGTACAAACCTGAGCCTCCTTTGATGAGGTATTTCATTTTCTGCCCAATCAGGATAAGGGTACAAACCTGAGCCTCCATTGATGAGGTATTTCATTTCCCGGTCAGGTTAAGGGTCAAACCTGAGCTTCGTTTCTACACGAGGTATTTCCTGTCCCATCCAGATTAAGGGCAAAACCTGAATATCACTTCTTTTGAAGTAAATTCTTTCCTCTTCATTCTCCATTTCATATCTACCATTTTTCATCAGGGCTAAATCTCTTCATATCCAGTCAGATCCTTCTAACTGGGGCATTTTTATAGCCCAAATTTGGTGTGTTTTTCTTTGCCACTAAGCTCGTCTTCAAGCCGGCTTAGTAGCAAAGAGGGGCATCTGTAAACACCCCAAATTTTCCTCACTCATTCTCAAACAATCCTCCTTGTTCAGTGCCAACCCTGTTAGGTCAGTGTAGGAGTCAAACCCCGAGTCAGTTTCAGAAAAGCACCATTTTACCCATTTTCATTAGGAAAATTACCATTTTACCCCTAGGTCATCCCGGACCCCAGTCAGTCGGAGTCAACCAAGCTCATTGGTCAGTTCAAGACAGTTAGAATATCAGTCATCTCAAGCTCATCTGAGCTCACAATGAACAGACCATTTTCATTTCTGACCATTCCTGCCAAAATGGGATCATTTCTTCAAAAATGAGCTCATTTCTCACTCGAATCCAAGCCAATTGTCTCAAAGTCAGTCATTCCCAGTCAGTCATGTTCCCCAGAGTCTAACTTGAGCTCACCAGAAGTTCAAGTGCTCCAATTTCAGTTCAAAACCATTTCCAAGTGTCTAGGAGCCCATTTTAGTCCATTTCAGATCTTTCAGCTGAAATTGAGCCGAGTTCAGTCAGTTGAGTTAGTTTTTGAGACTTGATTTTAGTTCATCTCAGTATTACTGACTTTTGTTTTAGCTCAAACCCAGTTCAGGTTCGTAATTCACTTCATTCCAATGACCATTCCATACCATTTCTCTAAAAATGGCAGCTTTTCTTGAAAATTCAGTTGGAAAGGTCAGTTGAGTCAGTGTTTGTTGAGTTCATTTGAGTTCTGAAACTCTAAAACCCAGCTCAATCCAGTTCATTTCAGTTGAATACAGCTCAAACCCTAATTTTCAACGTTACTCTAGCTTGGCAGAGCTCGAAAATCATTTCTTCAACCATTTTTGCAAATTTTGTCAATTTTAACACTTTTTGAACTGGTACAAGTGTCAATCGGGGTCTAACATCCAAAATTCTTCATTCAGGGTTAGCATTTTGCATAGCATTTCATGTCATTTCTCATCATTTCATATCATTTCTCAGCATTTCATAACATTTCATCACATTTCATTTCATTTTCGAAGTCCAGAACTCCAGCTTTATAAATTTCAATCCAGATTGAGTTTTAAAAGTTTTCAGAAATCAATTTCAAACCTCAGGTTTCCAAAATTGACATTTTCACCCCAGGAGTCTAAATTTGGAAATATTTTCTCAAGAAAAATAATCTGGATTTCTTTCAAAATCAAATTTTCAAATTTTACACTAGATTTGCTTCGCAACGGGGTATTGAACTTCAAAATCCGAGCTCATTTCAAAAACTACCAAAAATAGCTCGTTTTGTCTAAAAATAGATTTGGAAGCATTTTCTCAAGAAAAACAATCTGGATTTCTTTCAAAATTATATTTTTAAATTCTACATTGGATTTGCTTCGCAACGGGGTATTGAACTTCAAAATCCGAGCTCGTTTAAAAAACTGCCAAAAATAGCTCATTTCGTCTAGAAACTTTCTAAAAAGACTATTTTACCCCTCTAATCGTCAAAATGAATTTCAAATGTGGAATTTGGACCCGCTCTGAGATGGTCCATTCATTTACTTTTCTATTTTATATAAAAAAAAAATGCTTCTTTTTATTTGTTTATTTTTGTTTTTATTGATTTTTATTTTTTTATTTTTATTTTTTTTTAGAAAGGAGGTGGGACCCACAAGGTGGTCACCCAAGCCTCCAGCCCCACTTTCCATTTTCTCATTTTTTTCTTTCCCTTTTCCTTTTTCCCTCCTTTTCTTTCTTTCCTTTCTTTTTCCCTTTTCTTTCTTTTTCTTCTTCTTCCCTTTCTTTTCTTCTTCCCTTCCCTTCCTTCCTTTCCCTTCTCCAGCCCATTCACGTACACTCTTTCCCTCTCTTTTCATTAACCCCTAAAAACCCTAAGTTGAGGCTGATTAAAGACCTAAGTTGGGTTTGGTTAAAAAAAAAAAAAGGAAAAAGAAGAAGCCACTTACGGCTCTTCTCCCATCTCACGCCTCTCTCTCTCTCCCCCTTTAGCTCTCTCCTTCCCTTCTCTTGGCTGCTGCAGCCACAACAGCCACAGCTTACACTTCCCACCAGCACCTCTGGTCATCTCCAGCTGCAGCCTCCACGCCTAGCCGGTTCAAGCCACCATCTGCTTCAACAAACAGCTGCAGCCTCCACCTTGCTTCAGCCGGTCTCCACTTGGAAGCATCACCTTCAAGCTCCCAGCCAACAGCCACACCTCCATCCTTGGCAGCACCACAGGGACACCTCCCTCACGCCTGGCAGCAGCTGCTCCACATCCAAGCCATCCCCATCTTCCAGCCCTCTCTCAAGGTAAAGTGTTGCTTTACCCTTTGGCTTTCATTTTTTTTTAAGATATTTATTACATGGTTTATTTAAACACAACATGAGACCAGACCAAAGCTGGTTTCATATTGTTGAAAACTCTCATTTAATCTCTCTCTCTCTCTCTCTATATATATACATATATATATATATATATATATATATATATATAGATAAATACAAAACTTGTGCTTTATGTGTAGGCTAAAAAATGAAAAGATCCGTCCACTCAATGGATCGAATCTCTCATTTTGGAGAGCCAATATTAAATTGATCATATCCTCCTCGATTTAGGTTTTAGTTTTATGATTCATGTCATCTTATGTTTGCATGCACTTAGATTAATTCGTTTTGCTAGTTATTTCGTTTCATATATGAACCATGCTTTACTTAGTTTAAAATTTGTAAAATTTTAGTTTTTAGACAAAGTCCATACAGCAATTTATGTGATTTTATGCATTTAAAAATTTTGTAAATTTTAGAGTAGTTAGGTTTACATGTCTTTGTTGTACTGTCAAAACTTTGATTCAATTCGGGTTTTGGAACCTTTCTAAACCAACCAAACTCTAAATCGGGTTTTCTGTCATCCAGAAATTTCAATTCCTGCTTTAGCAGACAAAAACCTTCGGATTCACCCTTATGTGGGATTCGAATCATTCTATAAAAATCACAGTGGATTCAAGATTGAATCTACTAATGATCTGGAAATTTTGAGCTTTTTCCAGTAAGTTTTGACCTCTGTCAAAAATCGGATTTCCCAGACCCCTGGGAAAATTTTGATTTTCCTGTGTCAGGGTACAGACATACCCTAATACATCGAGTCTGTTCAATCTATAGCCTGTCTGCAAAAACTTTCAACATGAAAGTTTTTCCTAACATAATGTTCTGCAATTTCCCAAAATTTGGGAATTTTGGGATCTGTTTCATTATTTTTCCCGGATTTTCTCTTTCTGTCTAACAGATTCCAATGTCCAGAAATTCCAGAGATTTAGGTCTCTGATAATAGTGTGGTTTTTTCCAAACCGTAACCCGAATTTCAATAGTGTTAAAAGATAAAATCTTCCTATGTTTGTCAGGGACATTTTCCCACAATTTCAGCCATTTTACCATCTGTCTGCCATTTTTACCACATTTTCTACCGAAACCTGTCTGTTTCCTTCATTTCCTAGAGTCGTCGGATTCCGATCCGACTTGCCGGAGTGGCACAGCTCCGACCATAGGTCAAAGACAGAAAGTGTAAAAGGAAAAAATCCTTGCCTTACTGTCATATGTCATCCCATAAAATTTGGGAAATTTTTATGGAAGTTTGATATCCTAAATCCCCTTTAGAATCAATATTTTAGGCAAAAATCATGAAATTTAGGGTTTTTATTTGAATTTCCATATTTAAAAATACAAAAAAATTAGATTTTCGAGCTTCATTCTGTTTTTAGGGTTATTTTAAGTGTCCATGCCAAATTTTGTTTAATTCCAAGTTCATTTGCTCCATGTGTTAGTTTATCTCTAAATTCAGAAGCGAAAATCAAGCGAAAATCAGGTTAAATTCGATATTTTATGATATTTTCGCCATTTTAGGTTTTTTATCATGTACATAAGCATGTAGAATCATATTAGGGTTAATTTAAATCTCCTTTGCATTTCATATTTTTCAATTTTGCAAAATTTATTTCAGAAAACCCTAGTTTCAAGGCCATAGTCTTGTTATCGGGGGTATTTTGGTCATTTTGACCTAAATTTCGAAATTTCAATTTCTAATTCTCCAAAATTTCATGCATATCATCATATTTTATCATATTATGTTTGATTTATTTCATTTGATTTTTAAATTTTCAAAATTTACAAAAATTCTTTCAGAAAACCCTGATTTCAAGGTCATTAGGGGTATTTTGGTCATTTTGACCCCAACTTCGAATTTTCAAGTTTATTTTCGAAATTTATTCATTATTTATCATGTTTATATCAAAGGGGGTATGAATTTGGGTTTATATCTGAATAATATCCGATAATTTCCCATATTTTCGGATAAATTCAGAAAAACCTACATTTTTGTGCTAACCTTGTTTTCTAGTTTTGCAGGAACATTCAAGAAAGAAGACTTAGATTTTATTTTCTTTATTTCATTTCAATGTAATCTCAAATGTAATAATTTGGAATAAGAGTTACTTTTCTGCTTAGAATAGGGCTGCATTGCATGTAGTTTAATTTACGCAAATTTTGATATTTGATGTATGATTCATGTGCATTTATTTCAAATCCACTATGGTTTACACGAATGGCACGTGCACAAGCTTTTATGGAGTTTATAAACTCGGTGGGATTCGTATTTATGGCCATAGTCAGAATACGAAGAAAACCAAGATTTATGATCTTCGTATTAGCCACATTCAGCCTACACACTTAGGCTAACTTCAAAATGCACTACATTTTTCAAAGTTTTAAAAGGATTTTCCAATTCCTTAATTGAAATTCCCTTTTCAAATTCATATTCATTCATTCATATCATTCAAATTGCATTATTTTCAAACTCATTTTCCAATTTCAATTTCAGAAAATTCAATTTTCTCAAGAATTTCCAAGTCTTTCTCAGAATCTGATTTTCTCAAAATCCTAAGTTTTCAAATGACATTTCAAAGCATTTCCCAAGTTCAAATCAAGATTTTCCTATGTTTTCAAATTCTCAAATTTCAAAATCCCAAGTTTTCAGAAATCGATTTTCTCATATTTTCCAGTTTTCCTGAGAATTCATTTTCCATTTCAAAAGTCATTTTCCAATAAATTTCTTAAATTTTCTCAAGATTCTCAAATCCATTTTCTCAAAAAAGCAATTCCAAATTTCAAAATTGATTTTCCAAAGTTAAAATTTTCCTAAGAATTCATTTTCAATCCAATTTCTGATTTCCAATGAAATTCAATGATTTTCCCAAGGATTCAATTTCAAGTACTTTTCCAATCATTTTCCAGCATATTTCAATTTTCCAAAGCAAACATCATATTTTTTTCAAACTTGCATTTTTTTTAAAATTCCATAGCACAAGCCTGATTCTTTGTGCATTCTAGGAAAAATAGAGCATCATTTAGATATTTGAGTCAAGTTAAAGCACATAATTGATCCTTGGTTCAATTACCCCTGGTAAAGGCGCCAGGAACGGTTGAACCTCGTACCGACAGGCGGATCCCATTCTACGGAATTTTCCCGCAAATTTTCAAAACGGAGGCGAGTAATTTTTAAAACCAATTTCAAAACTTTGGTCGAGTTTGACTCGTGAAATTCGTTTCTCTCTCGCAAGGGAGGGGAACAATTTTGCGATGATAACAACATGCACATTTCCAAGCGTTTGAAATCAGCTATAATTTTATTTTATTGGCAAAATTTTCTAGCTATTCCAAAAATGAAATAAACATTCAATATCCATTTTTGATGCAACCTAGCGTTGTTTATATTTTCCAAAAAGAGTTGCCTCTGAAGGAAGTATCTCTTCCTGTCCCATCACGGTTTTCTCATTAAAGAATTTCGTATGGACGACCCACTCAGGATAAGGGTCAAAAACCTGAAATTTCTTGCGAAAGGTCCTTTGATTTCAAAAGCTATTTCAGTCTCAGCAATGAGACACCCAATTTCTTCCCCTTTTCGAAGCTTTAGGGAACCCTATATTTCCTCCTTTCGCAAAAACCCCTTTCGGATTTGTTCGTCCAAATTCCGAAGGTCCCATCATGCTTTCTCCATTTTTGAGAAACTTGTATGGTAGATTTCCCCCACTCAGGATAAGGGTCAAACCTGAACCATCTGCGAAAGATCATTCGATTTCAAAAGCTATTTCAGTCTCAGCAATGAGATGCCCAATTTCTTCCCTTTTTCGAAGCTATAGGGAACCCTATATTTCCTCCTTTTGCAAAAACCCCTTTCGGATTTGTTCGTCCAAATTCTGAAGGTCCCATCATGCTTTCTCCATTTTTGAGAAACCTGTATGGTAGATTTCCCCCACTCAGAATAAGGGTCAAACCTGAACCATCTGCGAAAGATCATTCGATTTCAAAAGTTATTTCAGTCTCAACAATGAGACGCCCAATTTCTTCCCCTTTTCGAAGCTTTAGGGAACCCTATATTTTCTCCTTTCGCAAAAACCCCTTTCGGATTTGTTCATCCAAATTCTAAAGGTCCCATCATGCTTTCTCCATTTTTGATAAACCTGTATGGTAGATTTCCCCCACTCAAGATAAGGGTCAAACTTGAACCATCTGCGAAAGATCATTTGATTTCAAAAGCTATTTCGGTCTCAGCAATGAGATGCCCAATTTTTTTCCCTTTTCGAAGCTTTAGGGAACCCTATATTTCTCCTTTCGCAAAAACCCCTTTCGGATTTGTTCGTCCAAATTCCGAAGGTCCCATCGTGCTTTCTCCATTTTGAGAAATCCGTATGGTAGATTCCCCCCACTCAAGATAGGGGTCAAACCTGAACCTTCTGTGAAAGATCATTTGATTTCAAAAACTATTTTAGTCTCAGCAATGAGACGCCCCATTTCTTCTCCCTTTTCAAAAGCTTTAGGGAACCCTATATTTCTCCTTTCGCAAAAACCCCTTTCGGATTTGTTCGTCCAAATTCCGAAGGTCCCATTATGGTTTCTCCATTTGAGAAACTCGTATGGTAGATTTTCTATTCAGGCTAAGAGTTAACCCAGAACCTCGCTTTGCGAGGTATCTTCCTTTTAGGTTTGGGTTAAACCTGAGACTCGTTCGAACGAGATTTCTCATTCTAACGAGATGTTTCTTTCCAATCCCATCATGGTTCTTCCCATCAAGAAACTCATGTTTTGTATATCCATCCAAGAAAGAATCCTACTTGAGCTTCATTTCACGAGGCAATCTCCAAAATGTCCCATCGAGGTTCTCATGTATTTCTTTCCTCATTCAGTTCATTTTGATATATCTGTGTCCCATCCAGGTTAAGGGCTAAACCTGAATCATTCCAAAAAAATTATCTTGTCTCACCCATGAGACCTGATCAAAATTCTAATTTTCCACCATTTTCGGGATTTTTACTAAAAGTCCCATCACGATTTCCTCATCTTTTACTCAATCATATCATTTCGAGGATTCCATCTCCCCAAAACCATTCAGGATAATGTTCTAAGCCTGAAAAGTCATATTTTCAAAATAATCCTCCCACATCCAGCTCAGATCTGCTGACTGGGGCATTTTCAAAATTTGGAGTGTTGTCTTTGCCACTAAGCTCGGCTTTCAACCGGCTTAGTAGCAAAGAAGGGCATCTGTGAACACCCCAAATTTTTCAAAATTTTATAAAATGACCCTTTTGCCCCTGACCCCATCTTCTGAGAAAATCAAAGCGATTTGCAAGCTAAATTTCAGTCATTCTTCAGATTTTCTGAATTAAATTCCATATTGGTACATTCAAAATTAATTCCAGATCCGAATGTAGTACTTTAAATCCATATTTTCTCAAAATCCGGATCCAAACCCATTTCTGAAGAAATTTTCTCAAAATAGCTTTTAAATTCTCAGAAAAATTCCCTGTTGTAAATATTTTTACAAAAGCACAAAAAAATTAGTTTTTGGTTTCTCGTAAAACTTTAGGACTTTATTCTAAAAATGCAAAAAAAAAATTGGAAAAATAACATAAAAAACCAAAAAATTGGGAAAACCTACAAGAAAAACGAAAGATTTTTGAGCTTTTTGAAGCCCTTTTTTTTCAAAAACCTCACTCTCAACCATTTTTCAAAAAATTCCCTAAAAAGAAAACCTCTTTTTGGAAAAAGGGAGAGTTCCTAACGAACTCCTCCCGCGCATTTTTTTTCCTTCTCTCTCCATCATTGATCTACCAACAAACCCTCTTCTCTCCACTCTTAATCTTCAACCATTTTCCTCTCCCGAAGCCTCGATGATCTCTTTAAGAAGAGACATCGATCCTCTGTTGAAGATCATCCATCAACTTCATCCATGATCGCCATCCAGCTTTCGCTCCCCTTGCATCGGTTAAGCCCATCGTCACGGAGTTTCTCTGCAAGAACCCCTTTACATTTCATTCCTCTTAGCCGATCATCCAATCCATTTCCCATTTGATAGAGGATTATCAACATCCATTCCCCATTTGATCGAGGAGTTTTTCTGCTAATCCATTTTTTATCGATCATCTACTTCTTCATTTCGAGCATCCCCTGCAAGACATTACGAAGCAACTCTTCTCTGAAGCATTTCCTCTACAAGAGGTCGCCCATCTTCAACTTCGGAGTATCGCGTCAGAAGTTCGACCTACCTTCGGGTTGCCCTGTTTCTTCCTTCAAATATCTCTTTCATCCAGAATCTTTGCAACGCTTCGGTAAGTCTCACATCCTCTGTTATTTTCTATAAACTCTCTAGTTAACTTCTTTTGATTTCATTTTGATCTCAGTTACGCACCAGGGATGGCGTTGAGTTGCCTGTGCAACACCAACCCATTCCTGGGTAATATCAAAGGGAATTTTCTAATTCAAACACTTTTTTTTATTTTTATGATCTATTTTATCGAGATATCTCAGTTTGTGCAAGGATAGACGCTTGTTTAGGCTGTTTCAAGTTCCTTGATAATTTACTGCATCAGTTTCCTCTACTGTCATTTTTTTTTTACGATATGTTTTACATTCATCTCGATGTTCTTTGATCAGGCATTTACAGCTTTACCGTTGCATCCCATGACATCATGTAATTGCTTCTGGAAAAACTAATTTTCTATGGGTAATGCATAGTGTAAAACTCATTATAACTAGAAACCTGTGATAGTCGAGGATATCCTGCAATGATATCATTGACTCATTCGAATACAGCAAACCCTTGTCATTTGAATCCGCAATATTCTCCTTATTGTGGCTGGCTCTGAATATCACTCTCATGTTTCTGTGTTTCCCCTGTATGTCATTTATATTCTCGATGAACTTTTGAATTCAGTATTGTTCTACTTTTGTCTGACATTTGATTTTGCTTCATCTGCATTTGATTTTTACACTAGCATTTATAATTTGTAAACATCATCACATGTCAACAACATCATTTTCCATACATGTCTGTGCATATTTTCATCATATGCTCCCAACATACATACAGGTATATCCATTAAGTCCATCGCTTCCCATTGGCTCCCACCCCCATTTCCAGCATTTAAACCCAGTAATCCTCACTCCATCTAATGACGGCTACTCAAGGTCTCCATTGCCATTCCTGCATATTTCCACTTAATCTTGTTCTACTAATTCTTTTACTTCATCACTCTGTATCCACTGTGTCAGATACACAGTATCGTCCCCAAATTTTCAGCAATGCTCTTTTAAACTTTTACAGTTATCCAGTCCCTCATTGGCATCCAGCATCACATCTTCTGGATAAAATATTACATATATATCCATTTATGTTATGAATTGTCTAGACCACCCTAAATTTTTTTTTTTGGAAGATAGGTTTGTTCTCTATAGGTTTCTAGTTAACATAAAAATAGCTTTCAAAGGTGACATACTGGCACCTACAGGAGGTATTTGTAGCATTGATGTAGCATCCATGTACCTAAAGGATGTCAAGATATATGAATTTAGTGGCATAGAAAGCATTGAAGGTAATACAGGGAAAGGAGATTTACTAGCATAATTTGAAATGTTTTCAAATACAGAAATTCATTATGGCAACTGAAAATTTACAAACACTGTCTAATTCGAGTCTCAAAAGGAGGGATGTTGTTAGTTTGTGGATTCACCCTGTTGATAATAAGTTTTAACATTTGTTGCAGGTCATTTTTTTTTTCTCTCTTGAATCAAATCTTTATTTCAGCAATTTTGATTTCATCTGTGTAAATATGCCTCATCAGATCTACCGCACACGTATGATCATTCTCTGACCCAAGTCCATACGTTACAACCACTAAGATTGTGCCCCAATGAGACGATCTTGTTTTGTCAGTTGTGCCCATTCTTGCAGGAACCAGCTAACAAGAAATCGAGTTGATATCAATTTTCCATGACCCATATCTGCAAAACAGCTATTAGAATGTGAAGACAATGCTGATATACACTAGCTACAATCAAAGAGTTGTCAATGATAGAAGTGTCATAAGACTGATAAAGAAACAAAGTTATGCGCAGGTCATCTACTTAATTTTATGGAGGTCTAAGTGCTACAGGATATATTCATTACTCCTTATTCATCAAAAATCGGTTTTAGTATATATATGTTTTGGCATCAATGGTATTTATTTAGGATGTATCTCCTTCATACTCGGTACGTCATCACCATTACAAATACCTTCCCCTACCTGTGCACCTACACAACATATCACAAAGCTGTAACCAATTTTCAGTTTCTCAGCATTTTCTACCCTATTACAACCTAGAACATTTATACCCTCGTTCTCCAATATCATTTCAATGTATTATGCACATTCATCCCTACACGGCTACAGTAGTGCTAAGCACTACTGTAACCTCTTATCTGCTTACAGTAGTGCCCCTGCACTACTGTGTTTTCATCTGTACTACTCACTGCAATGTTTAGGCACTGTTGCGATTCTGTCTTAGGCACCTGTAGAAGTGTTAATCACCTCCAATATTTATGCTATAATCCTCATAAAGTCCAACTGTGCACTATTTACACTTGTTGGAATCTCACTGTTTGTCAACACCCTAACCCCTTTACATATCATCTATCCTATCCACCTATCACATGTCGATTCTTCTTGTTCCATTCATACCTCTACATCCAACTACTAGAGTGCTTCCCACTGTCACTCTAATTGCTGAAACTCAACACATACCATCCCCTGCATGTAGCATCCACCTTCACACCAATAACCATCACGTAACCATTCCTTCACAACCCTTCATGGCATTTACAGTATTTTCTTCATCCACATCCTGTCATAAAACCTCCTAAGTGTGCATATAATCGACCTTCATTAGCACATAGGCATCTTCATAGGGATTTTAGTTTCAATGTAACCTCTTGAATTTCTTTTATATTATATATATATTTGTTTTATGCTAACCCTGTTTTACAGGAAATATGTGGAAGATACTATTACTTGGAATTGTAAAATCTTCATATTTTGTAACAGTTAGATTTTAATGAGAATTTACATTTCCTGCTTTAGATAGAGTGAATGAGCATTGTAAACAGCATGAATTACATGTTTTCATACATTTTTACCTTTATTTCTCAAATTCTCACAATAGAGAAACACGAATGGCACGTGCACCATTTCGTAAGAGGTAAATTAATCCTAAGTTGAAGATTTATATCAACGGCCATAGTCGGGATGTAAACAAGACTTAGGATTTTTATCTTTTATAAAATAACACTGGATCCACACTGGATCCTTTTTCAAAATCATCATATTTTCTTTAAAATATTTTCTTCTTTTATCAGAATTTAATCTAAAATTAATTCAATATATATAACAATGGCCATAGTCAGGGTATATTGAGAGTTAATTTCATTTTAAATTCTATAAAAGCAAAAAAAAAATGTATTTTATTCTTTACTTGAATTTAAATGTGGTTATTATATAATATATTCAATGACCATAGTCAGGGATATATTATATCTTCAATCTCATTCTTAATTCATTTAAGGAATGAAATAGCTTTTTAAATTCCAATTTCAAATTCTTTAAATTCATTTCATTATTTAAGATAGAATTGCATCATATTTTCAAAAATTCCTTTTAAAATCCAAGTGATTGTGAATATCTCTTCTTCAAATTCCTATTTCAATTCTATCTCATTTCCAAAACTTTGAAATCAAAATCAAAGTTTAAAATTCAATTTGACTCATTTTCTAAATTCTAAATTTAAGTTTCAAATTCGAAGTCCAATTCGACTTTGAAATTCATCCTTAAATCAATTTTGAAATTCCAAAAACCAAAGTTAAAATCTCAACTTGGATCCAGATTTCCAAGTATGAATCCAATTTTACTTGATTTCAGATCCAAAATCCATTCTAGGATCCAGAATCCAACTTCACTTTGGATCTCAGATTTCAAATCCAAAATCCATTCTAGGATCCAGAATCCAACTTCACTGTGGATCTCAGACTTCAGATCCAATTCTATTTTTAGGATCCAGAATCCAACTTCACTGTGGATCTCAGACTTCAGATCCAAATCCATTCTAAGATCCAGATCCCCATTCTACTTTGGATCTCAAATTACAGATCCAAATTCCATTTAGGGTCCAAAACCCAATCCTACTTTGGATCTCAGACTTTAGATCCAATTTCATAATAGGGTCCAGAACCCAATTCTACTTTGGATCTCAGACTTTAGATCCAATTCCATTATAGGATCCAGAATCCAATTTCACCTTAGATCTCAGACTTCAAATCCAAAATCCATTCTAGGACCCAGAATCCAATCTCTATCTTGGATCTCAGATTTCAGATCCAAAATTCCATCTTGGATTCCAAATCTTGGATCCAATTCCATTCAAATTTTCAGATCCAAATTCCATCTTGATTCCAATTCTTAAATCCAATTCCATTTTCATCTCAGATTTTAAACCCAATTCCTATTTCCAGGTCTTAAATCCAAAATTCAACTTTGAAAGCTATTTAGAATCCAGACTTTGGATTCAAAATTCCATCTTGAATTCCAACTTTCAAATCAATCTTACTTCTCAAATTCTATTTAGATTTCCCACATTTCATTTTGATTTCAGATTCCAAAGTTAGAATTCAATTCCATTTTCATCTCTATTCTGATTCAAAGTCCATTTATGACTTTGAAATTTCCTTTCTTCTCCTTTTATCTCAACTTCAGAATCATTCCTTTCAAAATCAAAGATTTATTCTCAAACTCTGATTATTCCAAAAACTTAGAACTTTAAAAATCTTAAGTTCTAAGTTAGAAATCCTTTCTTCACTCTATTATTAGATTCATCTCAGAAACACTTGGAATATTTAAAAACATCTTTCAAAAAGAGAGCATAGATCTTTGCATCGCAAAAGCATGATTCTTTGTGCATTTTTTATAAATTCTTAGATAATTTCTTAGGAAAACAAAAGGCATGAATTCGACCCTTGGTTCGATTACCCCTGGTAAAGGCGCCAGGAACGGTCGAACCTCGTACCGACGAGCGAATCCCGTCTCCCAGTTTTCCCGCAAATATTTCAGAAACGGAGGTGAGTTATTTTCTCAAATATTTTCAAATTAAGGTCAAGTGAGACCCCGCAAAAGAGTTCCTCTTCCTCTTCTTTTCTTTTCTCTTCTCTTCTCTCTTTCTTTCTGTCTTCTATTTTCTCCCTTCAAAAAGGAGGACATAGAGGTTGGAAAGGAAAAGAGAAGGAAGAGAGAGAATATTATGAGAGGAAAAATTTTGCGATGATCACAGATATCCTCATAAGTCCACGTAAAGACTTCTTGATGTTGTTTGAGGAAATGGATGAGCCTTTCCTTCTCATCTGAACCTAAGCTGAAACCAATTTTGAGGATTTTCGGATCATCTTCCTAACCAATATTGATATCCTCTGTCGGATCTTGAACCAACGGTGATGGTTCATCCTGCTTCTGAATACTGGCAAATTCTAACAATTCTTGAATTGCTGAATCGAACTCTACTAATTCTTCGATCTGCCTTGCCACTTCGCTGACCTCTGCCCCTGCCTTTGCCTTGCAAATTCTAGCCGGCTTAGGTTTATTTTGAGAAAAACTGGAATTTATAATGAGCCTTTTGAGCGATTTAGGAGCCATGATTCTGGCAATCCTGAAAAAGCGCAAAGAAGGTTTTTGAGAAAAATGTAAGATACTAAAAAATAGCTTTTTGTACAGAAACAGAGAATGACAACGTGGACAAAGATATAAGCAAAGAATCATGCATGCCAAGATAAGAAGAGGGAACAAAAATTTCATTGATTGAATAACTCGAATATTTATAGATGATTGTTGATGAAGGAAAGAAAAACTGGGGTGGACTTGCCCCTACAAGACGACAACAGGAAAAAGAAAACAGAAAGCAAAGGCATTGTCTTCATTCTGCTCCCTTGATGAAAGTGGTCTTTCTACCGGACGATTGACCAGTAAAACCCAAGCCTGTACCCTTAACATGCCGAGCGGGGGCGATTGGCTCTAACATGCCGTCCTCATTTTTACCAAGGCCTCGGAAGGGCTGATAGTCGTGCTTCATCAGTAGATCAAATCCTTTCTTGGTTTTCGAGAACTGAGGGAAAAGAGGATGATCCTTGAAAGAAGTGAAATTGAGGCGTCCTCCAATCTTGTAGAAATAAGGTCCCTGCCATTGGATAACTGCAGTGACATTTTCGGTTGGCTGGACTTCTTTCAGCTTGATCATATCCAAACTTTCACTCAAATTAATCTCATCGACCTCCCAAATGCTTGGGATGTCGGCAGTGAAAGTAGGACGGGGGATCATCGGCTGCGGGAGTCTCTCTTCCGAATCCTCTCCTAGAACTGTGGTAATCATGCCTCCCTTCGACCATTTGATGCACTGATGCAGGGTTGAAGGAACGGCATTGGCATTATGAATCCAGGTGCGCCCTAGCAGAAGGTTGTATGTGGGTGGCACATTCACTACATGAAACAGGACTGTATGCACCGAATAGTTAATGAAAATCTTAAGAAAAATCTTCTCCTTGGCTGTCTGCTTGTGGTTGTCAAAACCATAGATCATTATCGGATCCGGGGTATATTCTTCTTCTTTGAGACCCAAGGCCCGAGTTGTCATCTCTGGACAGATATTGAGGCTGCTGCCTCCGTCCACAAGAACATGAGGGACTGTCATGCCCCTGGTCCGCACCACTATATATAAAGCATTATTATGGAATAAGTGAGGCTTTGGAAAATCCTCATCAGAAAAGGTTATTGGTGCATTCGTCATTGCTTGATTGACGATCTGAGCCATATCCTGCGGAGTTGTGCTAGGTTTGACTTTGATCTTGCGCAACAGATCATCTAGCACTTGTTGATGTTCCGGAGAAGCGTGGGTTAAGTCCAGGATAGAGATGTTTGATAGAGCAGTGATTGATTTCTGAACTGATCCCGAAGTCTCACCCTTCTTCGAAGTTGCCTTGATAAAGCGCTTCAGAATTCTGGGAATTTGTTTGGTGATCTCTGCTGTCACCTTTGCTGGTTCTTTAATTGGCTTCTTGCTGCCAGAAAATGAAGTAATATCCACCTTCTTGGCGGAAGACTGGGCTTGACGTAGGACTAGGACCTGATGCTAATCCTGGATGTCTTGGCTCGAACACGGCTGAAAACTGTCTTTGAGAAAGACTGCTTGTTCTGAAATCACTAAAGCTGAATGCTTTGGGAAAGGTTTAGACAAAATCTCGGGTTGTTGCTCATCCTCATTGTTACGACAATGAAGCCATACATGATACTTCAAGTACAAGGTTTTGATGATGAGCAAGTGGAATCAACTGCATTTCAGCTAAGGCTATGAAGAAATTGAAGAATTCAGTGAAGAATCTTTGAAGACTAGTCTGCAAATGTTTAATTCATTAAAAGTCTTAGATTCTTGTAAGAGCCTTACATAGAGTGCATATTTAGGTTGCATGTCACCTTAAAAGTCTTTAGAAAAACTTTTCTAAAAAGAACCCTCATGAAAATCTTTTTAGAAAACTCTTTTCTTAAATTTTCATGTTTATTAGTCGACCAATAGACTTACCAGTCGACTAATCCTTTCGCGCCATATTTTCTAAAAAGTCATTTTTGTCAAATTAGTCGACCAAATGTTTTATCAGTCGACTGGACAGAATGTCTGTTTTCTGGAAAATTAGCAATAGTCGACTAATGGTATTATCAGTCAACTGAACAGAACATGTGTTTTCTGAAAATTTAGCAGCAGTCGACTAATGCTTTTTATCAGTCGACCGAACAGAATGTTTGTTTTTCAGAAGTTTTTAGCAGCAGTCGACTAAAAGATTTTTCAGTCTACTGATGATATTATCAGTCGACTAACTTTTCTCAAGTCGACTAAGTTTCAAAAGTTCAGATTTTCAAACGGCTCGATTAACAGATCAGTCGACCGACGATAACTGTCAGTCTACTAATAACTAACTATTAGTCGACTAACTGATGTTTCAGTCGACTAATTTTGCCGTTTTCCTGAAACTTCACAAAGGCGTGTCTTTTCATTTTTCAAACATTTTGATCGTTCAAAATGAACTGTTTTGACACCCTTTCATACTCTCAACGTATGGAAAACTTTAACTATAAATATGAGTGCATTTTACACTAAAAAACACAGAGAAACAACAAGAATTCAATCGATTTGAATCATTTACTTATTGCTTTTCACTCCTATTCATTCAAGTATTTGTTTTCTCACTCACGTGATATTTTCACTTCAGTTTTTCACTCAAATCACTTTGAGAGATAGTGAATTCATGAGTAGAGTGTTTCAACAACCTCAAAAGCCAATTGCATCTCATTTGCATTCAAAAGGAAGGCTCATAGGTTGTATTGTAAGTTGTTATTTCTTTTCTGTAAAAAGAAGGACTCCTTGGTGTAAAGGAGTTGTTTGCTTTCAATAGGATTGTTACTGAAAGTGGGACCGATTATGGTCTGTGTGATCTTGTAGTTTACAAGGTTGATAGTGGATAATCTCAAGCGGGTTTTACTTGGAGACTGGATGTAGGTCGGGATAGACCAAACCAGGATAAAATCTTGTGTTCTTTGTGTGTTTGCTTTGAGATTTGCAAAATCATTCAATATTCCGCAGAAATTTTTAAAACCACTATTCACCCCCCCTCTAGTGCTCGTTGCCTCGATCGTAGTGCACTTTCATTTGGTATCAGAGCACAGGTTTGCTATTACTTTGATTTGACCATCATCTAGCATGGCAACTACAACATCTCAGCACAAAGAAGGAAGCTCCTCTGTTCGTCCTACTCTCTTCGACGAAACAAACTATGGATACTGGAAAGTAAGAATGACAATATTCTTGCAATCCATGGATCTCGATATCTGGAGAGTTGTTTCATAAAAGTACCAAACTTCATCAACTGATTTCAGCCGATGGACCGATGATGAAAAGAAGACTGCTTCACTGAATGCCAAAGCCATGAATGCATTATATTGTGGCGTTGATAAGGTAGAATTCAATCGCATCTCTCAATGCTCTACAGCAAATGAAATTTGGCATACTCTTCTAGTAACTCACGAAGGTACGTCAAACGTAAAGGAATCTAAAATTGCTTCTTTAGTTCATAAATTTGAATTGTTCAAAATGAAGCAAAATGAATCTATATCGGATATGGTAACTAGAATGACCGATATAACTAACACTTTGAAATCCCTTGGAAAAGAATATTCACAAGTGGATTTAGTCAGAAAGATTCTAAGGTGTTTAACTCCTGAATGGGAGAGAAAAACCACTGCTATTGAAGAAGCAAATGATCTCAATGCTCTCACTCTTGAAGACTTAGTTGGTAACCTAATGGCATATGAGGTCCAACTTCAAGACAGACAAGAAGAAGAGCCTAAGAAGAAATCTCTTGCTTTTAAGGCTACTTCTGACTCAGAAAATTCAAAAGAAGATGAAGATGAAGATATTGCCCTCATCACAAGGCAATTCAGAAGATTCATCAAAAAGGGAAGATTTCAAAGAAAGGTAAAGAAAGCAGATTCTTTCATTCCCAATGAAGTAAAGTGCTTTAACTGCAAAAAGGCAAGACATATCAAGAAAGATTGGACTCTTCTCAAAATCAAGCCCAAGGACCAATTCAAGAAGAAAAAGGCATTTCAAGCATGTTGGGATGATAGTGACTCCTCTTCCGATGAAGAATCAAATGAAGAAGTCGCCAACATGTGTTTTGTAGCACAAAAAGATTCGGTAAGTCAATTTGACTATGATGAGTTATTTAAAGCATTTAATGATTTATATGCTAAATTTAAGAGTCTTAGTTCTAAAAATAAAGAGTTAAAAACTGAAAATTTAACTCTTGACTCTCAAAATAAAGTGTTACTTCAAGAAATAGAAGATCTCAAGAAGAAAAATTCTTGCCAAGCACTTGAGATAAAAGAAATTGGAGTTAGAACCAATCTCTTACAAAAAGAAATATCTAGTCTTAAAGAAAAGTCAAATGATCTTCTTTCTATAGTGACCAAATTCACAAATAGTCAAGAGAATCTAGAAAAACTTCTTGGTTCTCAAAGATGCTCGGTTAATAAAACTGGATTGGGATATAGCTTCTTTGATACTCAAAATAGACCAAACTACGTGGTGAAAAATCAAAGACATTATTCTCAACCTTTTGTTCATAGAACTAAACTTTCTAGTTCTAATAAAAATGCATCTAGATATGATTATTCTAGACATGTTTATTCTAAATCCTTTTATAGAAATAATATTTATTATCAAAGGAAACCAAAATCCAAATGGATATGGGTTCCTAAGACTAACTCTCATGGACCCGAAAATAGAAAGGGGTCAAATGCTCTGTTTTCTGATTTTGTTGTAGGTACACAACATAAGGAGCAAATGGATATTGGACAACGGCTGTTCCAAACATATGACTGGAAGGCCGGAGTTATTTTCCACCCTCCAAAATAAGGATGGAGGAACCGTCACCTTTGGTGACAATAACAAGGGAAAAGTGATAGGTATTGGTAATATTGGTAATCCAAAATTTCCCTTGATAGAAAATGTTCTTTTAGTAGATGGTTTAATGCATAATTTAATATCTATCAGTCAATTATGTGATAAAGGTTTTCATGTTTCTTTTGAAAATGATTTATGCTTAATTTCTGATTTTCAATCTAAAAAGATCATTTTTAAAGGTAAAAGAAGAAACAATGTGTATGAACTATATCTAGATGAATTACCCTCTTTTAATGAAAAATGTCTTATTGTTTCAAATGAAATTCAATGGTTATGGCACAAGAGACTTGGACATGTTAACTTTAAAATTATTTCAAAATTATCCAAGAATGATCTTATAAGAGGCCTACCTAGAATACCATATAAAAAGGATCACTTATGTGATGCTTGTCAAAGGGGTAAACAAATCAAGAGTTCTTTTAAAGCAAAAGATATAGTTTCAACAAAACGTCCTCTTGAACTTTTACATTTAGATCTATTTGGACCATCTAGAATTCAAAGTTTGAATGGTAGCAAGTATGCTTTTGTTATAGTAGATGATTATTCTTGGTTTACATGGGTGATTTTTCTAAAAAGCAAAAATGATGCTTTTTCAGAATTTTCTAAACTTTGTAGAAGAATTACAAATGAAAAATCTACATCTATTATTAAAATTCGTAGTGATCATGGTGGTGAATTTGAAAATGAATCTTTTCTAAAGTTTTGTGATTTACATGGTATATCTCACAACTTTGCTTTTCCTAGAGCGGCTCCACAAAATGGAGTTGTTGAAAGAAAGAATAGAACTTTGCAAGAATGTGCTAGAACCATGCTTCAAGATAAAAATTTACCAAAATATTTTTGGGCTGAAGCAATTAATACAGCATGTTATGTCTTAAATCGTGTTCTTATTCGACCAATTTTACATAAAACATGTTTTGAATTATATTATGATCGTATACCAAAGATCTCATATTTCAAAATTTTTGGTAGTAAATGTTTCTTGTTAAATACCAAAGATAATCTTGATAAGTTTGATTCAAAATCAGATGAATCAATATTTCTTGGATATTCTTCTAGAAGTAAAGCATATTGTATTTTCAATAAAAGAACATCTTGTATTGAAGAATCTTTACATGTTGCATTTGATGAGAATTGTGAGCAGGTTATACCTCTAAGCGAAGAAGACGAAGCAATACTTCAAGAAGAACCCTTGATAGAAAGTACTTCTCAAGAAAATATTCCTCTTCAACCGGTTTGGAAAGAAGTTACTAATCATCCACATGAACAAGTTATTGGTGAAATAAAGAGTGGTGTCCAAACTAGAAGGCAGTTGGAAAAATATATTGCAAATGTTGCTTTCATATCTAAATTAGAACCAAAGAATATCAATGAGGCATGTGATGATGAATTTTGGCTTTTAGCCATGTCTGAAGAACTTAACCAATTTACTAGGAATGATGTTTGGGATCTAGTTGATAGACCAAAGGATCATCCAGTAATTGGAACAAGATGGGTCTTCCGAAATAAGCTGGATGAAAATGGTGAAGTCATTCGTAACAAAGCAAGGCTAGTGGCACAAGGTTATAATCAAGAAGGCATAGATTTTGATGAAACCTATGCACCAGTGGCTCGATTAGAGTCAATTCGAATGATGCTTGCTTTTGCTAGTTACATGAACTTCAAGTTATATCAAATTGATGTTAAGAGTGCATTCTTAAATGGACACATCAATGAAGAAGTTTATGTAGAGCAACCTCCAGGCTTTGAAAATGAGAAATATCCAGAAAAAGTCTACAAATTGAAAAGAGCTTTGTATGGACTCAAACAAGCACCAAGAGTGTGGTATGAAAGACTACGAAATTTTCTAGAACAATCTGGTTTTTCCATTGGTCGGGTAGACTCCACTTTATTTATTAAAAATCTTAATTCAGATATTCTTATTATACAAATTTATGTTGATGACATAATATTTTGTTCTACTAATGATTCTCTTTGTAAAGAACTTGCTAAAGCTATGCAGGAAGAGTTTGAAATGAGCTTGATGGGCGAATTAAACTACTTCCTTGGACTTCAAATAAAGCAAACTGAAGAAGGAATCTTCATCAATCAGGCTAAGTATACAAAAGAACTTCTCAAGAGATTTGGGATGGACTCATCGAAATCAAGAAGGAATCCTATGAGTACAACTACTTCTCTTGATAAAGATGAAAATGGTAAAAGTGTAGATACTAAGCTCTACAGAGGTATGATCGGATCTCTATTATACTTAACTGCTAGTCGACCTGATATTATGTTTAGTGTTTGTATGTGTGCAAGATTTCAAGCTAATCCAAAGGAATCTCATTTAACTGCAGTAAAACAAATTCTTCGTTATTTGAAAGATACTTCAGATTTCTGTTTGTTTTACCCAAAATCATCTTCCTTTGATTTAGTTTCATATAGTGATGCAGATTTTGCAGGAAGTAAATCTGATCGCAAGAGTACTAGTGGAACTTGTCATTTCTTAGGAAATTCCTTAGTCTCTTGGTTTAGTAAAAAGCAAAATTCAGTATCACTCTCAACAACTGAAGCAGAATATATAGCAGCTAGTTTAGCATGTTCACAAGTACTTTGGATGAAACAGACCTTAAAAGATTTTGGTTTGAATTACTCCACAACAACTATTTATTGTGATAACACTAGTGCTATAAATCTTTCGAAAAATCCAATTCAGCACTCAAGAACTAAGCATATTGAAGTTAGACATCATTTTTTAAGAGATCATGTGTTAAAAGGAGATATTTCGTTAAATTTTATTTCCACTAAAAAACAACATGCTGATATCTTCACTAAACCTCTTAAAAATGAAGATTTTATGAGAATTAGGAGAGAACTAGGTATTTGCTCATTTTTGGATTTATAAAAATGCTGATTTTTGAACAAAATCTCAAAATCGAACTATATTAGTCGACCGATAAAATTATAGTCGACTGGTGTTTTATATTTTGGAATGTATCGCATCATATTAGTCGACCGATATATTTCTAGTCGACTGATGATATTTTTAGAATAAGTCACACTTTTTAGTCGACCGATAAAGTTTTAGTCGGCTAAATTTTTTTAAAAAAAAAATTTAAATGAAGGGACCCGACACCCCTTGGATTTGTTTTAAAACCCATTTTTTTTAAAAGAGGCATCGTTTCACTTCGTACCTTTTCGTTTTTCTTAAAAACGAAAACCCCTCTTTCTCTCTTGCCTCTCTCTCTTCCGAAAAACCCTCGGAGTGCCGTTTGACTCCATCATCGCCGGGATTTTCTTACCATAACAGGGAGACGCCGGAATCTTCTGGCCGTGATCTTGAAATGCCAGAATCCTCTTGCAGTGACTGACGCATCTTCAAAACACGCCGGAACTCTCTTGCCGTGACAGTGCTTTGCCGGAATCCCCTTGTGGCCGACTTCTCACTCACCGTCAGCCATTGTATCCTCCTCTGGTTCTGTTTCACATCGCCGGACAACGTTCTACTTCTGCCGGAAATCATTTGGAAGTCGTCATTGTTTTTGGTAACTCTATTTTTTTAACCATGCCTCGTACGAAGTCTGCATCTGCAAAAGGTTTAGGTTCCCCTCCTCCTACACCTTCTTCAAGACATGGTTTTTCACTAAGATTACTTCGCAATCCTCTTTTATATGATACTTTTGATTATTTTGGCTCAGTTTACAGAATTGTTACTTTTTTAATTATTTTGGCCACTACCAATGTGTATTTTACAAACTTGTGGAAACAAAAACCATTTCTTCCTTATGGTTGTCTTTTAACCCGTATTTTTAGACATTTCAAAGTTCCTTTAACAAATGAAAAATACATTGAGCAAAAAAGAGTTCTTTGATCAAACAATTTTTAAAAGAATGAAAATTAAATATCTGCCTCCTTTAAATGTTGATCAAATTGAACCATCTGATCCTAATGAACCATCTATTTCTGAACCTTCACCTTCTGCGACACCTTCATCTCATGCAAAAAGAAAGAAATTTTCAACAAATCAAGACCATGATGATGTTATGCAGAGACTGGATGCTTTGGAGCTGCATCAACACACTTTTCGTGAAGATGTGACTCAACAACTTGCTTCAATTCAGAAGGATGTAACTGCCATTAAGGATTTGCTAAACTCTCTTTTCTGATCTTTGATCTTTGAAATACATACTTTATGGGTTGTAATATTTTTAAACTTGTATCTCTATTTTGCTTATGCTATTTTTGCCCTTACTCTTTTTGATTCTGACAAAGGGGGAGAAAAAGATAAAGATAGTATTACATTGAACTTTCAGGAGATCTTGAGAATAGCAATTACATTGCAGGAGATCTTGCATGCGAAATGCAAAATTAAGAGAAAAAGAAAGCTTTGAATGAATGTATTTTTAAATGCATGAAGAAATGATGAATGGAAATGCAAACCAATCAATATGTGATATATGTGCTTTAAATGTGCTAACTTTTAATGTTTTGCAGCATATTGATAGGGGGAGTAAAATCTCCATCTATGCATCTAAATGCTTCATCTTTGATTAAGTTTGTCATCAGCAAAAAGGGGGAGATTGTTACGACAATGAAGCCATACATGATACTTCAAGTACAAGGTTTTGATGATGAGCAAGTGGAATCAACTGCATTTCAGCTAAGGCTATGAAGAAATTGAAGAATTCAGTGAAGAATCTTTGAAGACTAGTGTGCAAATGTTTAATTCATTAAAAGTCTTAGATTCTTGTAAGAGCCTTACTTAGAGTGCATATTTAGGTTGCATGTCACCTTAAAAGTCTTTAGAAAAACTTTTCTAAAAAGAACCCTCATGAAAATCTTTTTAGAAAACTCTTTTCTTAAATTTTCATGTTTATTAGTCGACCAATAGACTTACCAGTCGACTAATTCTTTCGCGCCATATTTTCTAAAAAGTCATTTTTGTCAAATTAGTCGACCAAAGGTTTTATCAGTCGACTGGACAGAATGTCTGTTTTCTGGAAAATTAGCAGTAGTCGACTAATGGTTTTATTAGAAGACTGAACAGAACATGTGTTTTCTGAAAATTTAGCAGCAGTCGACTAATGCTTTTTATCAGTCGACCGAACATAATGTTTGTTTTTTCAGAAGTTTTTAGCAGCAGTCGACTAAAAGGTTTTTCAGTCTACTGATGATATTATCAGTCAACTAACTTTTCTCAAGTCGACTAAGTTTCAAAAGTTCAGATTTTCAAACGGCTCGATTAACAGATCAGTCGACCGACGATAACTGTCAGTCTACTAATAACTAACTATTAGTCGACTAACTGATGTTTCAGTCAACTAATTTTGCCGTTTTCCTTAAACTTCACAAAGGCGTGTCTTTTCATTTTTCAAACATTTTGATCGTTCAAAATGGACTGTTTTGACACCCTTTCATACTCTCAAAGTATGGAAAACTTTAACTATAAATATGAGTGCATTTTACACTCAAAAACACAGAGAAACAACAAGAATTCAATCGATTTGAATCATTTACTTATTGCTTTTCACTCCTATTCATTCAAGTATTTGTTTTTTCACTCACGTGATATTTTCACTTCAGTTTTTCACTCAAATCACTTTGAGAGATAGTGAATTCGTGAGTAGAGTGTTTCAACAACCTCAAAAGCCAATTGCATCTCATTTGCATTCAAAAGGAAGGCTCATAGGTTGTATTGTAAGTTGTTATTTCTTTTCTGTAAAAAGAAAGACTCTTTGGTGTAAAGGAGTTGTTTGCTTTCAGTAGGATTGTTACTGAAAGTGGGACCGATTATGGTCTGTGTGATCTTGTAGTTTACAAGGTTGATAGTGGATAATCTCAAGCGGGTTTTGCTTGGGGACTGGATGTAGGTCGGGATAGACCGAACCAGGATAAAATCTTGTGTTCTTTGTGTGTTTGCTTTGAGATTTGCAAAATCATTCAATATTCCGCAGAAATTTTTAAAAGCACTATTCACCCCCCCTCTAGTGCTCGTTGCCTCGATCCTAGTGCACTTTCACTCATCCTCGATTAATAAATTTTTATCGACACAATCCTGGATGATGTTTTTGAGGATAAAACAATGTTCAGTGTCATGTCCAACAGTTCGATGAAACTTGCAGAATTTATCTGTCCATTTTCCCATAGCAACTGGAGGATCTGCCACTTTAGGGAGTTTGATCATTGTGATCATCGCAAAATTTTTCCTCTCTTATGGTTTCTCTCTCTTCCTTCTCTTTTTCCTTTCCGATCTCTATTTCTCCCTTTTGAGGGGAGAAATAAAAAGACAGAAAAGAAGAGAGAAGATGAACTCTTTTGCAGGGCCTCACTTGACCTTGATTTGAAAATATTTAGAAAGTTACTCGCCTCCATTTTGAAAAATTGTGAGAAAATGGAGAGACAGGATTCGCTCGTCGGTACGAGGTTTGACCGTTCCTGGCGCCTTTACCAGGGGTAATCAAACCAATGATCGAATTCATGCCTTTTGCTTTGCTAAAAGATTATTTAAGAATTTATTCTAAGTCTAGATGCACAAAGAATCATGCTTGTGCAATGCAAGGATGTATGCTCTTTTGAAAATAATTTTGAAAATTTCTAAGTATTTCTTATAAATGGAGTGAAGAAATGGTTTTTAACTTAGAACTTAAGATTTAAAGTTCTAAGTTTTTTTTCGGAATAATCAGATCTTGACTTTGAAAGGAATGATTTTGAAGTTGATATAAAAGGAGAAGAAAGGGAAATTCAAAGTCATAAATGGACTTTGAATTAGGATTTTGAATCAGGATAGAGATGGTATGTGATTTGAATTTCAGTTTAAAGTTTGAAATCAGAGTAAGATTTGAGAAATCCAAATAGAATTGATAGACGAATTTGGTTTTTGGAATTTTTTGGGAATCAAAACTTGGATTTTAAAATCTGGGATGAAATGGAATTGGATTTAAGAATTGAGAATAGAAGTTGATTTGAAATCTGGAATTCAAGATGGTATTTGAATCTTAAGTCTGGATTCTAAATAGAGTTGAGATTCAAGATGAAATTGAATTCTGGATTTAGAATCCTAAATGGGGATTTAATCTGAAATTTGAGATCCAATGATAAAGTTGAATTCTGAATTTTAAATGGAATTGGATCCAAGATTTGGGATCCAAGATGGAACTTGGATCTGAAGTCTGAGATCCAAGGTGGAATTGGATCTGAAAT
This sequence comes from Nuphar pumila, assembly GCF_984573655.1. Lineage (NCBI taxonomy): Eukaryota > Viridiplantae > Streptophyta > Magnoliopsida > Nymphaeales > Nymphaeaceae > Nuphar > Nuphar pumila. The sequence goes on along the minus strand of NC_143264.1, from coordinate 55,365,450 downwards.
TTGGAATGGAATTTGGATCTGAAATCTGAGATCCAAGATGGAATTGGGTTCTGAATCCTAAATGGAATTCGGATCTGAAATCTGAGATCCAAAGTGAAATTGGATTCTGGATCCTAAAATGGATTATGGATCTGAAGTCTAAGATCCAAGATGAAGTTGGATTCTGGATCCTAAAATATATTATGGATCTGAAGTCTAAGATCCAAGATGAAGTTGGATTCTGGATCCTAAAATGGATTGTGGTTCTGAAATCTAAGATCCAAGATGAAGTTGGATTCTGGATCCTAAAATGGATTTTGGACCTGAAGTCTAAGATCCAAGATGAAGTTGGATTTCTGGATCCTAAAGATGGAATTGGATCCAAGATCTGGAATCCAAGATGGGATTGGGTTCTAACTTTGAATTTGGATTTTGAAAGTCCAAATGGGACTTTTGAAGATGGATCTGGGTTTTGAAAACCCAAATTGAATTTTAAAATTTAGGAAGAGTCAAGTTTTGAGATTCAGAATCAATCTCAAATTTTGATTTTGAATTCGAAGATAGGAAGATAAACTTTATTTTGAAGATGAATCATAAACTTCAAAATTTAAATTGAACTTTGAAATTGAATTTTGAATTAAATTAGAAATTTGAAGTTTTGAATACACAATGATTTTGAAATTTCAAAGTCAAATTGGACTTTGAAATTGAATTTTTAAATCTTGAAATGAGATAGAATTGAATTTGAATCTATAAATAAGATTTGATCTGAGAAATGAAGAAAAAGAATCACTTGGAATTTTGAAAAGAAAATTTTGAAAATATGGTGCAATTCTATCCTAAATGATAAATGAGTTTAAATAATTTTGAAATTGGATTTTGAAAATCATATTTCATTCTTTAAATGAATGTAAATAAGATTAATGATATAATACACTCCTGACTATGGTCATTAAACGTATTATATAATATTCATATCTAAATTCAACTGAAGAATAAAATACATTTTGGTGCTTTTATAGAGTTTAAAATGAAATTAATTCTCAATATACCCCGACTATGGCCATTGGTATATATGTTGAATTAATTTTAAATTAAACTCTGATAAAAGAGGAAAATATTTAAAGAAAATATGATGAATTTTAAAAAGGATCTAGTGTGGATCCAGTGTTTTTTTTATAAAAGATAAAAATTTTAAGTTTTGTTTACATCCTGACTATGGCCATTGATGTAAATCATCAACTTAGGATTAATTACCTCTTACGAAATGGTGCACGTGCCATTCGTGTCTCACCATTGTGAAGATTTTGGGAAAATGAAGGTAAAAGCATGAAAATAAGCAATTTATGATATGTTCATTCATTCTATCTAAAACAGGAAATGTAAATGATTCTCATTATATCTAGCTATTACAAGTCTGAATTTGAAATAGAAATTACAATTGCTAAGCTAAGAAAAAGAACATATCCCTTTTCTACCTAATTCCTGCAACATTTAAAGTTAACACAAGATAAAAGATTAATGTAGGAGGAGGTTTGAGAATATCGTATTTTAAGGTTAATATGCCTATGGTTATATCCAAGTCATGATGGAAATGCACACGTTAATGAGAATGCAATGTCAATGCCTAATATATGAATATTCATGCATTGGCCTGAATGTACTTATGCTAAATAAAAGAATAAAAATGCATATACAATGCCTGTATACAATACATGAAGAGAGGTACAAAGAATTACCTAAATGCCTATGTTAGTGGAGAATGCTTGTACATGTGAAGCCGTAACAACTCAGGGGCTATTGGTGCATATAAATGGGTTTACAACAACTCAAGAGCCACTGTGGGTGCGAACAAACTAACAATAGCCTTTAGGCTGCTGAGACTGCAGGTAAACTATAGTAATTTATGGGCTATCATGTATGTCAATGAAATGTAACAGTTCATGGACTGCTATATACAAATAGATCCCTAGCAGTCTATAGACAGTTTATGCATACAAACGACATTATAGCAGTCTATGGACTGCTATGCATGCAAATGAAACCTTAGCAGTACGTGGACTGCTTTATAAAGTTACAACAAATGCATGTGAAGCTATGATAATTCATAAGGTATTGTAAATGCTCAGCGCTAGGCATGCATATGTGATATATCATTATAGTGAATGAGGTGCGTAAAATGCAAATGTGCAGTTTGATATAAGAGATGACAGAGAATCAGACATATAGCAAATGAGTCAGTGAATTAGATAAACAATGAATGTGTTGAGTGAATAATAAATGAGCTAAACAACTGAGTTAAATAAACGACCAATGAACAAATGAGAGTCATAGATGAATCATTGAAATGCTAATGCAGCAAGTAACAGTGAAAGGTGATAGCATATAGGAAGTGAAATAATCAAGCAACAATGTGCACAAATACATAAATCGAGACTCAAGCTCTCTCAAAATTTATTAAACCTTATGGATTTTCCAGATCTGCATCTATAATATCTAAAAAAAAAACTTACACACTTTCAGACTTAAAGAAAACATCCTGCGAACTTATCACAGCCATGTATATATTTATCTTGGCAAGTCTTGAAATCATCTCCCAACATGTTACAGTTATCAGACACACTTTCTTTTCCACAGAAATCATAGATAAGCAGAGATTACAAATGCTACCTAGAGGGCATTAATATACTGGTTATGCAGGAAAGATCATGTGAATCATACAGATACATCTACTTATGTTTTAAAACCACTGGTTGTTTGAGACCTAAGCCCAAAATGATAATCTCCATTATACAATACCCAATACTCATAGACCTGATAAAACTAATTCCTAAAGGCAGAGATAAAACAACACTCGGGTAAAATGTGAGGAAACTAAAAAAAACGTAAAAGATTGAACTGATTCAACTTCTAAAATGAACTTAATCAACGTTATCAAAATATGTATGTATATATATATATATATGCTTATATTCATCATCTATTGGCAAACTTTCACAGAAACACAAAAAGAGCAAGGACTTCAGTTTATCTCAACCTAATATTCTTCACAAAAATTGTTGTCATATTGCCGCGATACTTTAGGAGGTGATCACAACAAACCCATTGTCTAAACAGATGATAGATTCATTGGCAAAGGGCATTGACTTGTAGTCAGACTAATATCTCCCCTGACATTAACACAGCCCGTCGAATACTTACTTGAATCTGTTGCAGAACAACAAATGTATTGCCAGGTGTTCCCTGGACCCACTGAACTAGAACATTTCAGGTGGATGCGATGTGAATTTTATGGAGAGGCTGTGCCATAAGCCTTTCCTTTTTTTTTTCAGCAACCAACAAACTCGGCTACAACTTTTGAAGATGTAATCACTTACTTCGTACCTGCATCCAGATGAATCAGAAATGAAACAAACAGAAAAAAAAAAGGAAACACAAAACAATCAATCAAAGGATCTGTGGTGATTTTTATGATGGGTCGTGGCTCAGTCCTCATTATGATAACACATGACCCCAACGAGGAAACATTGCTCCTCTCCCATCTATCAGATAGATCTTCTAGCCAGTTTGATCAATTTCATTAGGCATCTGCGATTAATTACCCCTTTAAAGGCAGGTAATCGATGTCATCCATCTGACTACTACTCACAACACCTAGGTGTTTTAGTTCAAGCTCGACACCAGCGCCAACCCCAGAAATCTTGTAACTTAGATGGTGCGATTTAATCAAGGAAAAGTATGTCATAAATCATATGTCAAAACATGTGGAATTTTAACTCAAGACAAGCGTCACCATCATCTGTAGACAAAGCATACACCCCTGCGATTCAGCTCGCAACCATCAGTTAATAAGTTAACGGTTTCAGCTTATCTGATGCAACATTGATCTAAGCCGGATCACATGGATGGATATGCAGAACATGATTCTAGATTCCAGCTGCAACGAGATCATTCAGAACCACCGAGGCAGAACACAGAGATTATTAACAAACGACTATGTTCAACATAAATGAGAAATGGAATGAGATGGAATAAAATGATCATCCGACTGAAATGACATAATAACAAGGAAATCCAGCAAAATCAATCGATGACATGGATTAGATGCTAAAGGTCGGTAAATAATAGTGAACACAATGCAGAGAATAATCAGGAAAAGAATAGAACTAAGAGATCAACCAAATATACGTATTAAAGTAAGTAAAAGGAAAATCTGATATAAACAGGAAATCAAATCGTAACATGCCATCCAACGATCCAGAACAAAATGCAAAGCTAAGGAATTAGGATTTAGAACAGCGAAAATCAATCATACATTATGGAACATTCTTGCTATATTGATCCTAGATGTAGATTCCTCAGCAAAATGTAATGAAACAGGGATCCTATTTATACGAAGAAAATGAGAAAACGCCATGGAATATGGCTTTAACGCAGGTCTGAAGCTAGGAAGCTTGCAGACCTATGGTTTAACCAGATGATAATGAGGATTTAATCAAAAGTGAATGATCCAATGTTTGAAATAATAATGCCAATAGGAATCAAAACGAAACAACTTGTATATGAAAGAGAAAAATTAAACGGAAAACCCAAGATCCTAAAAAATAAACTAATCCGAAAGTAAAGTCAAGAATTAGTGAGAGGATCGTATTGAGATCCCAACAAACCATGAGGGTCTATTGAATCTGGCAACCGTGAACAAAACAAAAAAGCGAAATAGCAGAACAACAAAAGGAAAAGACAGGAAGAAAGAAAAAAATGTTGGAATTGGGACTTCCATTTGCGGTTGCGCGAGATGGTTTGTGTGATCATCGCAAAAAATTTCCTCTCGTAATATTCTCTCTCTTCCTTCTCTTTTCCTTTCCAACCTCTTATTTTCCTCCCTTTTGAAGGGAGAAAAGATAAAAGAACGGAAAGAAAGAGAGAAGAGAAAGGAAAGAAGAGAAAAGAAAGAAGAGAAGAGAAGAGAAGAGAAGAGAAGAGAAGAGGAACTCTTTTGCGGGTCTCACTTGACCTTAATTTTGAAAATATTTGAAATAACTCGCCTCCGTTTTAAAATATTTGCGGGAAAACTGGGAGACGGGATCCGCTCATCGGTACGAGGTTCGACCGTTCCTGGCGCCTTTACCAAGGGTAATCAAACCAAGGGTCGAATTTTATGCCTTTTGCTTTGCAAAGAATCTATCTAAGTATTTATCCTAAGTCTAAAATGCACAATGAATCATGCTTGTGCAAATGCAAAGATGTATGCTTTTTTTGAAAAATGTTTTGAAGAAATCCCAAGTGAAAGTGAAGAAATGTTTTCTAACTTAGAACTTAAGATTAAAGTTCTAAGTTTTTAGAATAATCAGGAGCTTGGGAAAATAAATCTGGCATTTGGAAATTGATCTTGAAGTTTTGAGATAAAAGGAATTTTCAAAGTCATAAATGGACTTTGAATTAGAATAGAAATGAAAAATTGAATCAGAAGGAAAGATAGAATTGGGAAATTTGAACAAAATTGAGAAATGGAATTGATTTAAAAGTTGGATTTTTCAAGATGAAATCTGAATCCAATATCTAGATTCTGAATAGAATTCAAAGTTGAATTTTGAACTTAGGATTTGAAATGGGAACTTGATTTGAAATCTAGAATGAAATGGAATTGGTTTTAAGGATTGAAATTAAGGTGGAATTTGGATTTGGAATTTTGGATGGAATTGGATTCAAGATTTGGAATCCAAGATGATATTTGGATCTAAAATCTGAGATCCAAGATAGGGTTGGACTCTAGATCCTGAATGGAATTGGATCTGAAGCTGAGATCCAAGGTAAAAATCTGGATCTTGGATCTTAAATGGAATTTGGATCTGAAGTCTGAGATCCAAAGTGGAATGAGGATCTGGATCCTAAATGGAATTTGGATCTGTAATTGAGGAGCCAAAGTGGAATGAGGATCTAGATCCTAAATGGAATTTGGATCTGTAATCGGAGATCCAAAGTGGAATTGGGTTCTGGATCCTAAGAATTGGAATTTGGATCTGAATCTGAGACCCAAAGTGGAGTTGGACTCTGGATCCTAAGATGGATTTTGGATCTGAAGTCTAAGATCCAAATGTAGAATTGGGCTCTAGATCCTAAGAATTGGATTTTGGATCTGAATCTGAGATCCAATGGTAGAGTGAGGATCTGGATCCTAAAATGAAATTTGGATCTGTGATGGGAGATCCAGAGTAGAATAAGGATTTGAATCGTAAATGGAATTTGGATCCGTGATTGGAGATCCAAAGTGGAATGGAGTCCTACACTTGGAAATCTGGGTCCAAGTTTGAGACTAGGATTTGGGTTTTTGAAAAGTCCAAATGGGACTTTTAAAGATGGATCTGGGTTTTGAAAACCCAGATTTAAACTTGAGATTCAAATCTAAACCTTGATTGAAGATAAGGGGATGAACTTGATTTTGAAAAGATAACTTCAAAGTTAAATTTGAACTTCGAATTTGGATTTGAGTTTGGAAATCTGAAGTTTGAATATAAAATGATTTTGGAATTTCAAAGTCAAATTGGATTTTGAAATTGAATTTTGAATCTTTGAAATGAGATAGAATTGGATTTGGATAAGATTTAAGAAGAAGAATCACTTGGAATTTTGAAAAGGAAGTTTTGAAAATATGATGCAATTCTATCCTATATGATGAATGAATTTAAGTTTTGAAATTAGATTTTGAAAATTGTATTTCATTCTTTACATGAATTGAAATAAGATTGAAGATATAATACATCCTTGACTATGGTCATTGAATGTATTATATAATAATCTATATTTAAACTCAGGTGAAGAATGAAACATATTTTGTGCTTTTATAGAGTTTAAAATGGAATTAACTCTCAATATACCCTGACTATGGCCATTGGTATATATATTGAATTAATTCTAAGTTAAACTCTGATAAAAGGTGAAATATTTGAAGAATATGATGATTTTTGAAAAAGGATCCAGTGTGGATCCAGTGTTATTTCATAAAAGATAAGAATACTAAGTCTTGTTTACACCCCGACTATGGCCGTTGGTGTAAATCATCAACTTAGAATTAACTTACCTTTTATGAAATGGTGCACGTGCCATTCGTGTTTCACCATTGTGAGAATTTGAGAAATAAAGGAAAAAATGCATGAACAACAAGTAATTCAATGATATTTACAATGCTCATACTTTCTATCTAAACAGGAAACGTAGAGTTTTCCATTAAGGTCTATCTTATCACATCATTAATTGGAAATTGAAATCTCATTTCAAGAAGAAAGATAGCCTTTTTCATATATTTCCTGCAAAACGTAAGTTAATACAAGGCAATAGGAAAGAAATATCATATTGAAAACTAATCATACATATGTGTATTTCTAAGAGCTAAAAGGAAAATATATGCATCTCAGAATGCATCGATAGCATTCTAAGTTGATGACAAATTAAATGAGATAAGGCACATATAGCATGTCACACTAATGGAAAAGCATTCATTGTAATTGGGAGTGAATGCATGCTAAACTCGTGGAAGCCCTACCTGATTTTTAGGCTTCAACCGAAGAAGGATCAATAACTCCTATGCACTGTTGTAGTGTGAGGACCACATTCTTCTTTAATCGATTGAGAGATGATTGGGATAAGAGAAGACAAAAGGGGAATCGGAAGGTGAAAGGGGAGGTAGAAAGAAGGAGAGGAAGAAGAGAAGACCGGGTGGAGGGGTGAAAAGTGATGCCCATCGGGAGCCCTGCATGCCTCCTTTTAAAGAGGGAGAGGAAGGTTCGAGAGGGTGAGGGTTGTTGGAGATGAGCGGTTGGAGGAAGAGGGTGCGATGGCGGGAGAGAGATGGAGTTTGCGAATGGGAGGAGGCCGTTGCAAATTTTCCAAATTCCCAAAAAGGGGTTCCCCCAAAAGGAATTTTTCAAAAAATGTTTTTTTCCAAGTGAGGTTTTTAGCAAAACAAGTTTCAAAAGGCTCAAAATCATTTGTTTTTCTCAAAACTTTTCCAAATTTTTGGTTTTTGTATTATTTTTCAATTTTTTTGTATTTTTAGAATAAAATCCTAATGTTTGTGAGAAAACAAAGATTAAAACTAATTTTTTTTTGTGTTTTTGCAAAAAATATTTACAAAAGAAAATTTTTTGAGAATTAAAAGCTATTTTGAGAAAATTTCTTCAAAAAATGTATTTGGATCCGGATTTTTGAAGAAATATGGACTTAAAGCACTGGATTCGGATCCGGAATTGATTTTGAATATATCAATATGGATTTTAATTCAGAGAATCTGAAGAATGACTGAAATTTAGCTTTGAAATTGTTTTTGATTTTCTCAGAAAATGGAATTAGGGGCAAAAAGGTCATTTTACAAATCTTTGAAAAATTTGGGGTGTTCACAGATGCCCCTCTTTGCTACTAAGCCGTTTGAAAGCCGAGCTTAGTGGCAAAGACAACACTCCAAATTTTGAAAATGCCCCAGTCAGCGGGTCTAAACTGGGTGTGGAAGAATTGTTTTGAAAATATGGTTTTTCAGGCTTTGAAACCTTATCCTGAATGGTTTTGGGGAGACGAAATCCTTGAAGATGATATGATTGAGTAAAAAAATGAGGAAATCGTGATGGGACTTTAGATGGAAATTCTGAAATGGTGGGAAATGAAAATTTTGATCAGGTTTGATGGGTGAGACAAGATACTCTTTTTGGAATGATTCAGGTTTTAGCCTTTAACCTGGATGGGACGAAGATATATCAAAAAGATGAATTTGGAAATGAGGAAAGGAATACATGAGTACCTTGATGGGACATTTTGGAAAAGGCCTTGTAAAATGAAGCTCGAGTATGATCCTTTCTTGGAGGAATATATGAAGTATGGGTTCCTTGATGGGAGGAGCCATGATGGGACTGGAAGAAATCATCTCGTCAAAACGAGGAATCTCATTGGAATGTGACTCAGGTTTAACCCAAACCTGCAAGGAAGACACCTCGCGAAGCGAGGTTTCGGGTTAACTCTTAATCTGGATAGGAAATCTACCATACGGGTTTCTCAAAAATGGAGAAAGCACGATGGGACCTTCGGAGTTTGGACGAACAAATCCGAGAGGGGTTTTTGCGAAAGGAGGAAATATAGAGTCCCTAAAGCTTTGAAAAGGGGAAGAAATGCTGCGTCTCATTGCTGATACTGAAATAGCTTTTTGAAATTAAATTATCTTTCGCAAATGGTTCAGGTTTGACCCTTATCCTGAGTGGGGGAAATCTACCATACAGGTTTCTCAAAAATGGAGAAAACCATAATGGGACCTTCGGAATTTGGACAAACAAATCCGAGAGGGGTTTTCGCGAAAGGAGGAAATATAGAGTCCCTAAAGCTTTGAAAAGGGGAAGAAATTGGGCGTCTCTTTGCTGAGACTGAAATAGCTTTTGAAATCAAAGAATCTTTCGCAAATGGTTTAGGTTTGACCCTTATCCTAAGTGGGGGAAATCTACCATACAAGTTTCTCAAAAAATGGAGAAAACCATAATGGGACCTTCGGAATTTGGACGAACAAATCCGAGAGGGGTTTTCGCGAAAGGAGGAAATATAGAGTCCCTAAAGCTTTGAAAAGGGGAAGAGATTGGGCGTCTCTTTGCTGAGACTGAAATAGCTTTTGAAATCAAAGAATCTTTCGCAAATGGTTCAGGTTTGACCCTTATCCTGAGTGGGGGAAATCTACCATACAAGTTTCTCAAAAAATGGAGAAAACCATAATGGGACCTTCGGAATTTGGATGAACAAATCCGAGAGGGGTTTTCGCGAAAGGAGGAAATATAGAGTCCCTAAAGCTTTGAAAAGGGGAAGAGATTGGGCGTCTCTTTGCTGAGACTGAAATAGCTTTTGAAATCAAAGAATCTTTCGCAAATGGTTCAGGTTTGACCCTTATCCTGAGTGGGAGAAATCTACCATACAAGTTTCTCAAAAAATGGAGAAAACCATATTGGGACCTTCGGAATTTGGACGAACAAATTCGAGAGGGTTTTTTTTTTTTTTTTTGCGAAAGGAGGAAATATAGAGTCCCTAAAGCTTTGAAAAGGGGAAGAAATTGGGCATCTCATTGCTGAGACTGAAATAGCTTTTGAAATTAAAGAATCTTTCGGAAGAAATTTCAGGTTTTTGACCCTTATCCTGAGTGGGTCATCCATACGGAATTCGTTAATGAGAAAACCGTGATGGGACAAGAGGAGATACTTCTTCTGAGGCAACTCTTTTTGGGAAATACAAACAACGCTAGGTTGCATCAAAGTGAATATTGAATGTTTATTTAATTCTTGGAATAGCTAGAAAATTTTGCCAATAAGATAAAATCATAGTAGATTCAGATGCTTCTAAATGTGCATGTTTATGCAAAGATATTCCCTCTTTTACCTAGAGTATTTCCCCTAATGAGGTTAGCTCCTCGGTTTTAAGAGTCAAATTCAAAATTTTAGCACTGATGATTTTCTTCAAGGAAGCTATCCATTTCTCTGATATGAGAATAAAAGAAATATTCTTAATTTCATAAAAGCAAGTAATAAAAATATATTGATAAAAGAATTTTGTATGAGAAAAGATGACTTTTGGCAGTTTGATATCTGGGTGTCCTCCCATGATGATCTTTTGCACTCTTTTTGAGTCATTGGGCTTTCTCGGTTTCTCACATCATCGTTCATTTGGATGTCTTGACTTTTTCCTCTCTTTTTCAAGGAAGGGTACGTCACAAACTCCTTCATCTTGGAGATGTTCTGATCCTTCTTTTATCTCAGGGATTCTATATGATATTGGCTCAAAAGATCTTTAGATGATAGTTGGAATCAAATATCTTTTAGGGTTTGTCGGTAGGCCCATCACATCCGCCTTCATCTCGACGGTGATCCGAACTTTCCCTGGAAGGATCCGTCACAAACTCCGTCATCTTGGAGATGTTTCAAATCTTCTTTGGCCCCGGGGGTCTACTCGCTTAATTCGCCTTCATCTTGACGACAATCGAGAGATCCCTTTTGCGGATATTTGATTGCAACTTTTAAACGAAATGAGAAGATATGGGTTGAGTGGATTCTTTCTATAGCTCGAGATATTTCCATTGCCTGATTGCCATAAAGTTATTTTTAAAACATGCACCATAGCCAAGAGCAATATCAATTCGCTTCTGGCTTTTCAATATCATTGAAGATTTCTTTCATTGATCATATCGAGGACATTTCTTACATCCTTTTGGTTGATCAACAGGAAAAGATTTGAATTTTACCTCTTTTTCGCAAAAAGTTTCACCTTTTGGAAGGAAATACAGGAGGTAATCTAAGAAAATTCTTTTTGTGCAGTAAGAATATTTAGAATCAACAAATGCTTTTAGCAAATTGGCAAAGTTTTCATGAATTCTTTGTGAAATAATCACTCAATATAGATTTTGATGAGACCTTGATTCGCAATCTCTTGATTTTGGAAATACATGACCAGCAAAAGCTGGAACCTTTGAAATATAAGACCAGCAGAAGCTGGAACGTTTAAAATACATGACCAGCAGAAAGCTGGAACGTTTGAAATACATGACCAGCAAAATCTGGATCTTTTGAAAATACATGACCAATGAAAGTTGGATCTTTTGGAAATACATGACCAGCGAGATGCTGGATCTTTTGGAAATACATCAGATTTGAGTCAGAACTTGAATTTTGTAAAAAGGATAGAATTTGATCAAAACACTGAATTTAGAAGGTTACCGATGCGAGGACCGGATTTTCTAGATGAGCTCAACATATGATTGAAAATTTTGAGAAATAGCCAGTGCGAGGACTGGGTTGGGAAGATGAGCTAGGAAAGTAAAATTTTGATGAAAGATTCTGAATTCAATGAACCGTCACATCCTAACTGTGTGGTGGTCTGTTTTCAGGATTTATCCACGTATCCTGAATTGGGAAAGAAGAAAAGAAATACCTCGTTAGCAGGAGGCATCAGGTTTATCCCTTAACCTGAAAGGGAAAAAGAAATGGTGGATTTCCAATGCGAGGATTGGATTCAAAATGAAGTCCTGGTCGGAACTCAAAACTTCGAACGAAAAATAATAGAAGAAAAACCCGAGTTGAGACTCGGAAAAGAAACGATGGATTTCCAATGCGAGGATTGGATTCAGAAGGAAGTCCTGGTCGGAACTCAGAACTTCGACTGAAAATAATAGAAGAAAAACCCGAGCTGGAACTCGGATTTCCAAAGAATGAAGGATTTTCAATGCGAGGATTGGATTCAAAAGGAAGTCCTGGTCGGAACTCAGAACTTCGACTGAAAATAATAGAAGGAGAACCCGAGCTGGAACTCGGATTTCCAAAGGGATGAAGGATTTCCAATGCGAGGATTGGATTCAAAAGGAAGTCCGAGTCGAAACTCGGAACTTCGACCGAAAATAATAGAAGAAAAACCCGAGCTGGAACTCGGATTTTCAAAGGAATGATGGATTTCCAATACGATGATTGGATTCAAAAGGAAGTCTTGGTCGGAACTCAGAACTTCGACTGAAAATAATAGAAGAAAAACCCGAGCTGGAACTCAGATTTTCAAAGGAATGATGGATTTTTAATACGATGATTGGATTCAAAAGGAAGTCCTGGTCGGAACTTAGAACTTCGAACAAAAGAATAAAGGGAGAAGCCCGAGTGAAAACTCGGTTTTTGACAAGAGATTGAGTTTTGGAAATTTGCCAGTGCGAGGACCGGACCTGGGATTGAAAATGACCGTTTAGGGGACTGAATGATCTGATTGCCCCCTTATCTTGATTGGGGAGGAAATAAAATTTAAAAGAACAAATGTGAAGAGATAGAAATTGATGGGAAGGTTTGACAAAAGAGAAGAATCAAGGAAATTTTATGGAAAGAATTCTCACAGGTAGCATTGTTGCTCCTATGAGGGGTTTTTAGGATTATCCCTTATCCTGAATGGGAAAGGAATAAAATTTAGGCAAAAAGTTGATGAAAAAGCTTTAATAAAGAATTGGAAGAATTAAAACATAATTAAGAAATAAAACTGATAAAATTGAATAAAGAAAAAGATTTAGCTTTAAAAAGAAAAAGACATTCAGGACTATCCCTTATCCTGAAGAAAGAAGGACCTCGTAGGATGAGGTTTCAGGTTTATCCCTTAACCTAAAGGGGGGATAAAGAAAGAAGAAAAAAGAAATACCTCATGGGAAAAGAGGCATCAGGTTTATCCCTTAACCTGAAAGGGGATTTTTGAAAATAAGATTCAAGGAGAAATAAAATGGATAAATAATAATAAAATGAATAAAAATTGATAAAACTGATAAAAAAAATGGATAAACAAAAGGTTTGAGAAAAGAATTTGATCCTGCCTGCATGTGGGATCTTTTAAAATGAGAGAAGATGATGAGAAAATCATTTTGGAAGAAAGGATTAACCACGAGAGCTAATCTTTGAAAGGGGATCATTCATGAGAGATCATCATGAGGGTTAAATTGTTTGAAACAATGATTTGAAAATCAATTTGTAGAAAATATGATCAACCCGAGGGTTGATATTTGGAATGCAATGATTCAAAATCAATTTTTTAGAAAATATGATCAACACAGGGGTTGATCTTTGAATGTAATGATTTGAAATCAATTTTTTAGAAAATATGATCAACACGGGGGTTGATCTTTGAATGTAATGATTTGAAATCAATTTTTGGAAAACATAATCAACACCATGATTGATCTTTTGAATGCAATAAAATCAAATTTTTGGAAAATGAGATCAGCACAAGGGTTGATTTTTAAATGTAATGAAATCAAATTTTGGAAAATGAGATCAACACAAGGGATTGATCTTTAAATGAAATGAAATCAAATTTTTAGAAAATGAGATCAACACAAGGGATTGATCCTTAAATGAAATGAAATCAAATTTTTGGAAAATGAGATCAACACAAGGGATTGATCTTTGAATGAAATGAAATCAGATTTTTAGAAAATGAGATCAACACAAGGGATTGATCTTTTGGAAATGTAATGTTTTGAAAACCAAATTTTTAGAAAATATGATCAACACAAAGGTCGATCTTTGAAATGCAATAATTTTGAAATCAATATGATCAACACAAGGGTTGATCTTTGAAATGCCATGATTCAAAATAAATTTGTAGAAAAATAGGATCAACACAAGGGTTGATCTTTGAAAAAGGTGATAATAAAATATTTGAACTAAGATTTTCATGGGGTTTGAAAAGACCCTCATAGGTAATATCATTTCTCTCATGAATGATGTCAGGATTGTCCCCAAAAAAAAAGAAATTTTAATGCCCCAATATAGCAAAAGGAAGAAAGTATTGAATATCAAAGATATAAAGAAAATCGACATTTTATTGATAAGCAAAAGTTGATGACAGAACTGAATATTTACAAGTATTTTAACTAGAAAGAAGTTACAAAAACTGGGTTGACTTGCCCCTACAAAGCGACTGACAGAAAGGGATGAAAGCGAAAAACTCTTGGCATTCTCAATTCTTTGAGTAGTATGGAAATGGTTCGGGCGGAACTGCAGTCTGCTCTTCTCCTTCCTCTGGTACCAGAAGCTCTTTATCAATGTAGTCCTGCACAATGTTTTTGAGGACGAAGCAGTGCTCCGTGTCATGCCCCCTTGCTCGATGAAACTTGCAGAAGCGATCTTTCCATTTCCCCTTGGTGACAGAGGGATCATCCTGCTTTGGGAGTTTGATCATGCCTTTCTCGAGTAGGTATTGAAGAACTTCTTCGATTGGCTGGCCTAGGGGGGTAAGCTGTCGGTCATAACCCCAACCCTCATGCTTTGCTTTCTTAGGCTTGCTTGACTTCCACTGAGTGCTGACCCCTGCCTGATAGCTGGACTGAGCTTGCATGTTTAGGAGATCTGGATGCCTTTCTTCTTCATTTTTGACAAAGAGATTCTTATCGAGGCAATCCTGAACGATATTCTTGAAGATGAAGCAATGCTCAATGTCATGCCCTGTTACTTGATGGTATCTGCAGAACTGGTCTATATATTTTCCCATGACTGTGGAAGGGCTGGCGGCTTTTGGGAGCCTGAGTAATCTGTTGGCCATCATATATTCGAGGATTGTGTCGAGCGGTTGATCTAAAGGAGTGAAATCTCAATCCTTGCTCCAATCCTTGCGCTTTGGTTCTTCCTGCTTCTTGCCTTTCTGCTGAGGACTGTATTGAAGAGGTCTATTATGGTTTTCACAATATTTTCCAATCTGGCTTTTGTGTTCTCCCAAGTAGCTGCCCTGGTTGCCTTGATGGATGATCCTGATGGCTTTAGAGTTTCCTGCACTGATGTGGCTGTGTTCAGTCAGAGGGAAGGCGACATGTGTCTTTCCTTCTTCGGGAGCTTTTCCGCAATTGGCTTCAGCTTGTTCAGATAATATCTCCACCATCATCTTTTTGAATAATTGATATATCGCAGGATCGATCTCATTTTTGCTGTCCTGAACCCCTCTTTTGACAAACTTTTGAGAATCCATTCCTTACTCTTTCTGTTTATAACTGGGATGTTAGAGCAGTGTAATCTCCTGAGCTTTGCCTGTCTCAACTGATAACGCTGATACTCTCTGTAGAGCATAAATGGGTCTTTTTAGAGAGGATCCAGGAAGAAATTTTAATAAAGGAGAAAATCATAAAATGAAAACATCCCATTACGAGTGATTGGGTTGTCACCAAACTTTGCGACAACCGCATTTGTTTTTCTGGAAAAGGATAGACAAGTAAAATGTGAATAAAGATAAATTTTGAAAAGGACATATCCTGACAAAAAGATGTTTTATTGTAAATGAAGGCAGGGAATGGAATATAGAAAAGAAAATTTTTGAAGAATTGCAGGCAGGATCAAAATTAGAAGAAATTTAAGAGAAGAAAAGGAAAATACACCTGGGTTTTAAAACAAGGAGGAAATCTTGAATAATATATACCCAGGGTTTTGGAAAATATAGGGAATATAAAATATCATACAATCATAAATATACAAACAAGGATGTACAAACAGCAATCCCTAGAGGCTGACTCTAAATGCAATATTTGAAATGGCTTGTAGGACCTTAATCTTAACTCTAAGGTTCAAATTATCTGATTCGATCAAGATACGCCGATATACCCAAGCCGAAGCTCGAAGTACGTGGCATAGAAAATATTTCTCCGGTTCTAAGGTAATGGCTTCCCAACATCCTTGAGCACCTACCGATATACCTCGGACTATGGCCCTTAGGTACGTGGTAGGGGGGCGCGAATCCAAATTAGTGGTCCAGTTGTGAGGCTCTGTCCCGAACTATGGTTCAGTGAGACAGCCTAGCAACGTGAAGATCGGGACAATATAGGTAAGGAGGTTTTCAAAAATATGTTCAACATGCAAGAAATCAGAGGGCTCTAATGCAAGTCCTAAAGAGATAGATTTAAAATGAAGAGAAGCATATACTTGCATACATTGTTTTGCATTCAATTCCTAGAATTGAGGAGAGTTGTATTTAAGACCTAAGTCTAATGTGAGCATGGAATAATCTCCTCAATATGGTCCTACCAAACCATACTTAAATCCTATATGCAATGATGTCAGCTTTAGGACAGAGTCTAGGCTCCTAAGGTTTGCATGGAAATGAAGCTGACATATGAAGAATAAAGACTTAGATAATATCAAAGCAAAAGAAAAGGCATAATTCGACCGGACGGAGACGGGTCCCATCTCGGTCGCCAAACCTGTGATCATCGCAAAAATTTTCCTCTCACAATATTCTCTCTCTTCCTTCTCTTTTCCTTTCCAACCTCTTATTTTCCTCCCTTTTGAAGGGAGAAAAGATAAAAGAACGGAAAGAAAGAGAGAAGAGAAAGGAAAGAAGAGAAAAGAAAGAAGAGAAGAGAAGAGAAGAGAAGAGAAGAGAAGAGGAACTCTTTTGCAGGTCTCACTTGACCTTAATTTTGAAAATATTTGAAATAACTCGCCTCCGTTTTAAAATATTTGCGGGAAAACTGGGAGACGGGATCCGCTCGTCGGTACGAGGTTCGACCGTTCCTGGCGCCTTTACTAGGGGTAATCAAACCAAGGGTCGAATTTTATGTCTTTTGCTTTGCAAAGAATCTATCTAAGTATTTATCCTAAGTCTAAAATGCACAATGAATCATGCTTGTGCAAATGCAAAGATGTATGCTTTTTTTGAAAAATGTTTTGAAGAAATCCCAAGTGAAAGTGAAGAAATGTTTTCTAACTTAGAACTTAAGATTAAAGTTCTAAGTTTTTAGAATAATCAGGAGCTTGGGAAAATAAATCTGGCATTTGGAAATTGATCTTGAAGTTTTGAGATAAAAGGAATTTTCAAAGTCATAAATGGACTTTGAATTAGAATAGAAATGAAAAATTGAATCAGAAGGAAAGATAGAATTGGAAAATTTGAACAAAATTGAGAAATGGAATTGATTTAAAAGTTGGATTTTTTAAGATGAAATCTTAATCCAATATCTAGATTCTGAATAGAATTCAAAGTTGAATTTTGAACTTAGGATTTGAAATGGGAACTTGATTTGAAATCTAGAATGAAATGGAATTGGTTTTAAGGATTGAAATTAAGGTGGAATTTGGATTTGGAATTTTGGATGGAATTGGATTCAAGATTTGGAATCCAAGATGATATTTGGATCTGAAATCTGAGATCCAAGATAGGGTTGGACTCTGGATCCTAAATGGAATTGGATCTGAAGCTGAGATCCAAGGTAAAAGTCTGGATCTTGGATCTTAAATGGAATTTGGATCTGAAGTCTGAGATCCAAAGTGGAATGAGGATCTGGATCCTAAATGGAATTTGGATCTGTAATTGGAGAGCCAAAGTGGAATGAGGATCTAGATCCTAAATGGAATTTGGATCTGTAATCGGAGATCCAAAGTGGAATTGGGTTCTGGATCCTAAGAATTGGAATTTGGATCTGAATCTGAGACCCAAAGTGGAGTTGGACTCTGGATCCTAAGATGGATTTTGGATCTGAAGTCTAAGATCCAAATGTAGAATTGGGTTCTAGATCCTAAGAATTGGATTTTGGATCTGAATCTGAGATCCAATGGTAGAGTGAGGATCTGGATCCTAAAATGAAATTTGGATCTGTGATGGGAGATCCAGAGTAGAATAAGGATTTGAATCGTAAATGGAATTTGGATCCGTGATTGGAGATCCAAAGTGGAATGGAGTCCTACACTTGGAAATCTGGGTCCAAGTTTGAGACTAGGATTTGGGTTTTTGAAAAGTCCAAATGGGACTTTTAAAGATGGATCTGGGTTTTGAAAACCCAGATTTAAACTTGAGATTCAAATCTAAACCTTGATTGAAGATAAGGGGATGAACTTGATTTTGAAAAGATAACTTCAAAGTTAAATTTGAACTTCGAATTTGGATTTGAGTTTGGAAATCTGAAGTTTGAATATAAAATGATTTTGGAATTTCAAAGTCAAATTGGATTTTGAAATTGAATTTTGAATCTTTGAAATGAGATAGAATTGGATTTGGATAAGATTTAAGAAGAAGAATCACTTGGAATTTTGAAAAGGAAGTTTTGAAAATATGATGCAATTCTATCCTATATGATGAATGAATTTAAGTTTTGAAATTAGATTTTGAAAATTGTATTTCATTCTTTACATGAATTGAAATAAGATTGAAGATATAATACATCCTTGACTATGGTCATTGAATGTATTATATAATAATCTATATTTAAACTCAGGTGAAGAATGAAACATATTTTGTGCTTTTATAGAGTTTAAAATGGAATTAACTCTCAATATACCCTGACTATGGCCATTGGTATATATATTGAATTAATTCTAAGTTAAACTCTGATAAAAGGTGAAATATTTGAAGAATATGATGATTTTTGAAAAAGGATCCAGTGTGGATCCAGTGTTATTTCATAAAAGATAAGAATACTAAGTCTTGTTTACACCCCGACTATGGCCGTTGGTGTAAATCATCAACTTAGAATTAACTTACCTTTTATGAAATGGTGCACGTGCCATTCGTGTTTCACCATTGTGAGAATTTGAGAAATAAAGGAAAAAATGCATGAACAACAAGTAATTCAATGATATTTACAATGCTCATACTTTCTATCTAAACAGGAAACGTAGAGTTTTCCATTAAGGTTTATCTTATAACATCATTAATTGGAAATTGAAATCTCATTTCAAGAAGAAAGATAGCCTTTTTCATATATTTCCTGCAAAACGTAAGTTAATACAAGGCAATAGGAAAGAAATATCATATTGAAAACTAATCATACATATGTGTATTTCTAAGAGCTAAAAGGAAAATATATGCATCTCAGAATGTATCGATAGCATTCTAAGTTGATGGCAAATTAAATGAGATAAGGCACATATAGCATGTCACACTAATGGAAAAGCATTCATTGTAATTGGGAGTGAATGCATGCTAAACTCGTGGAAGCCCTACCTGATTTTTAGGCTTCAACCGAAGAAGGATCAATAACTCCTATGCACTGTTGTAGTGTGAGGACCACATTCTTCTTTAATCGATTGAGAGATGATTGGGATAAGAGAAGACAAAAGGGGAATCGGAAGGTGAAAGGGGAGGTAGAAAGAAGGAGAGGAAGAAGAGAAGACCGGGTGGAGGGGTGAAAAGTGATGCCCATCGGGAGCCCTGCATGCCTCCTTTTAAAGAGGGAGAGGAAGGTTCGAGAGGGTGAGGGTTGTTGGAGATGAGCGGTTGGAGGAAGAGGGTGCGATGGCGGGAGAGAGATGGAGTTTGCGAATGGGAGGAGGCCGTTGCAAATTTTCCAAATTCCCAAAAAGGGGTTCCCCCAAAAGGAATTTTTCAAAAAATGTTTTTTTCCAAGTGAGGTTTTTAGCAAAACAAGTTTCAAAAGGCTCAAAATCATTTGTTTTTCTCAAAACTTTTCCAAATTTTTGGTTTTTGTATTATTTTTCAATTTTTTTGTATTTTTAGAATAAAATCCTAAAGTTTGTGAGAAAACAAAGATTAAAAGTAATTTTTTTTTGTGTTTTTGCAAAAAATATTTACAAAAGAAATTTTTTTGAGAATTAAAAGCTATTTTGAGAAAATTTCTTCAAAAAATGCATTTGGATCCGGATTTTTGAAGAAATATGGACTTAAAGCACTGGATTCGGATCCAGAATTGATTTTGAATATATCAATATGGATTTTAATTTAGAGAATCTGAAGAATGACTGAAATTTAGCTTTGAAATTGTTTTTGATTTTCTCAGAAAATGGAATTAGGGGCAAAAAGGTCATTTTACAAATCTTTGAAAAATTTGGGGTGTTCACAGATGCCCCTCTTTGCTACTAAGCCGTTTGAAAGCCGAGCTTAGTGGCAAAGACAACACTCCAAATTTTGAAAATGCCCCAGTCACCGGGTCTAAACTGGGTGCGGAAGAATTGTTTTGAAAATATGGTTTTTCAGGCTTTGAAACCTTATCCTGAATGGTTTTGGGGAGACGAAATCCTTGAAGATGATATGATTGAGTAAAAAAATGAGGAAATCGTGAAGGGACTTTAGATGGAAATTCTGAAATGGTGGGAAATGAAAATTTTGATCAGGTCTTATGGGTGAGACAAGATACTCTTTTTGGAATGATTCAGGTTTTAGCCTTTAACCTGGATGGGACGAAGATATATCAAAAAGATGAATTTGGAAATGAGGAAAGGAATACATGAGTACCTTGATGGGACATTTTGGAAAAGGCCTTGTAAAATGAAGCTCGAGTATGATCCTTTCTTGGAGGAATATATAAAGTATGGGTTCCTTGATGGGAGGAGCCATGATGGGACTGGAAGAAATCATCCCGTCAAAACGAGGAATCTCATTGGAATGTGACTCAGGTTTAACCCAAACCTGCAAGGAAGACACCTCACGAAGCGAGGTTCCGGGTTAACTCTTAATCTGGATAGGAAATCTACCATACGAGTTTCTCAAAAATGGAGAAAGCACGATGGGACCTTCGGAGTTTGGACGAACAAATCCGAGAGGGGTTTTTGCGAAAGGAGGAAATATAGAGTCCCTAAAGCTTTGAAAAGGGGAAGAAATGCTGCGTCTCATTGCTGAGACTGAAATAGCTTTTTGAAATTAAATTATCTTTCGCAAATGGTTCAGGTTTGACCCTTATCCCGAGTGGGGGAAATCTACCATACAGGTTTCTCAAAAATGGAGAAAACCATAATGGGACCTTCGGAATTTGGACGAACAAATCCGAGAGGGGTTTTCGCGAAAGGAGAAAATATAGAGTCCCTAAAGCTTTGAAAAGGGGAAGAAATTGGGCGTCTCTTTGCTGAGACTGAAATAGCTTTTGAAATCAAAGAATCTGTCGCAAATGGTTCAGGTTTGACCCTTATCCTGAGTGGGGGAATTCTACCATACAAGTTTCTCAAAAAATGGAGAAAACCATAATGGGACCTTCGGAATTTGAACGAACAAATCTGAGAGGGGTTTTCGCGAAAGGAGGAAATATAGAGTCCCTAAAGCTTTGAAAAGGGGAAGAGATTGGGCGTCTCTTTGCTGAGACTGAAATAGCTTTTGAAATCAAAGAATCTTTCCCAAATGGTTCAGGTTTGACCCTTATCCTGAGTGGGGGAAATCTACCATACAAGTTTCTCAAAAAATGGAGAAAACCATAATGGGACCTTCGGAATTTGGACGAACAAATCCGAGAGGGGTTTTCGCGAAAGGAGGAAATATAGAGTCCCTAAAGCTTTGAAAAGGGGAAGAGATTGGGCGTCTCTTTGCTGAGACTGAAATAGCTTTTGAAATCAAAGAATCTTTCGCAAATGGTTCAGGTTTGACCCTTATCCTGAGTGGGGGAAATCTACCATACAAGTTTTCCAAATTTTTGGTTTTTGTATTATTTTTCAATTTTTTTGTATTTTTAGAATAAAATCCTAAAGTTTGTGAGAAAACAAAGATTAAAACTAATTTTTTTTTGTGTTTTTGCAAAAAATATTTACAAAAGAAATTTTTTTGAGAATTAAAAGCTATTTTGAGAAAATTTCTTCAAAAAATGCATTTGGATCCGGATTTTTGAAGAAATATGGACTTAAAGCACTGGATTCGGATCCGGAATTGATTTTGAATATATCAATATGGATTTTAATTCAGAGAATCTGAAGAATGACTGAAATTTAGCTTTGAAATTGTTTTTGATTTTCTCAGAAAATGGAATTAGGGGCAAAAAGGTCATTTTACAAATCTTTGAAAAATTTGGGGTGTTCACAGTTTGAAATTGCAATAAGCAATCCAATACCACCCAAGGTGCGTGAATAGAGATTTGAGATAGGAGAAAAGGGAGATTCAGAGAAAATAGAGAGGAAAGAGGATGGGCTTATTGGATTATGCAGAGAACCTGAATGAGGGAGCCAAACTCTTCACCTCCACTGTAGATGCCTTTTGTCCCTTGTTACAGGGATTCTTCATTGCTGAGATTCCACTGAGGAGGGCCGGAGGATGAAAGGATCTCTTCTGGTTGTTGGGTGGCTTTCAGAACCCGAGACGAAGAAAAGGAAGACTGGACAAAGAGGAACAATTTACGTAATTGATGCCCAAGATGGATGGTGGATCCCTCCTTTTAAAGAAGAAGGGGAAAACTCCAGAAGAGCTTCTGTTAGGGATGAATGGTTTAGGGAGGAGGAGATGGAGATGGAGGTTGTAAGCACATGGGTGGATGTTGATGGAAGATGGCGGATGAGGGTGTGTGATCAGGAACCTTCCAGAGGAAGGGTCTGTGAGAGGGGAGATCGCCATGGAGAGAGAGGGTTTCTCGAATGAGAGGGCATGTGATAGGGGATTTTGTTTACGGGGGGGGGGGGGGCTTTTCCGAGATTTTCCAAAAGGGGTTTCCTAAAGAAAACACTTTTCTAAAACGGGTTTTTAGAAAACCACGTTTTTGCAATTTTTCTAAAAGTTTTCTAAATAAGGATTTACAAAATAAGGGTTTTCTAAAAGTTTGGGTTGTCTTGGGGAAATTTCTTCAAAAAATGGGTTTGGACGCAAGTTTTGAGAAAATGTTCGAGTTTTAAAACTTGAATCGAGAAATACAACGTGATGGATCCAAACGGATACCAGATGAACTGTCTGAGCCTTTTGAAAGGTTATTTTGGTAATTTTGAGAAACAAAAAATTGGACAACGAAGCTCAGATTTGGATCTTTTATCTGGATCCGGATCTGAAATTGAGTCAGATATATAAAATGAATTTAATTTCAGCAAAACTTGAGAAATGAACTGGAATTTAGATTTAAAACTGACTCAATTACCTAGAAAATGGGGTCAGGGGCAAAAAGGGAATATTTACAATATTTTGAAAAATTCGGGGTGTTCACAAATGCCCCTCTTTGCTACTAAGCCGGTTGAAAGCCGAGCTTAGTGGCAAAGAAACACTCCAAATTTTGAAAAAATGCCCCAGTCAGTCGACCTGAGCTGGGTGTGGAAGAATTTATTCTGAAAGCATGGCTTTTCAGGCTTAAAACCTTATCCTGAATGGTCCTGGGGGGGGGGATGAAATCCTCGACAATGATATGACTAAATGATAGAAATGAGAAAATCGTGATGGGACTTTGGGTAAAGATCCCAGAAATGGTGAAAGATAAGAATTTTGATCAAGTTTCGTGGGTGAGACACGATCACTTTTGGAATGACTCAGGTTTAGCCCTTAACCTGGATGGGACGAAGATAGATCAAGATAATTCGGATGGGGAAACAAATATAAGTGGACCTCAATGGGACATTTTTGAGACAAATGTCTCGTGAGATGAAATTCAAGCATGATCCTTTCTTGGACGGATGTACAGAGAGCATGGATTCCTTTGTGGGAAAAAACCATGATGGGACTGGATGGATTACCTCGTCGAAACGAGATTCAGGTTTAACCCAAACCTGAAAGGAAGATACCTCGTGGAACGAGGTTCAGGCTTAACCCTTATCCTGAAAGGGACGACCATACAGGATCCTCGAACGAGGGAGCCGTGATGGGACAACAAAATGCATCACCAAAGCGAGATTCAGATTTAACCCTTGATCTGAGTGGAAGGAACCGTACGGAATCCTCGGATGAAGAAACCGTGGTGGGACCAGAAAGGACATCTAGTCGAAATGAGACTCAGGTTTAACCCTAACCTAAACGAAAGGATACCTCGCGAGGCGAGGTTCAGGCTTAACCCTTAACCTGAAAGGGGCGACCATACGGAATCCTCGAATGAAGAAACCATGATGGGACCTTCGGAGTTTAGACGAACAAATTCAGAAGGGGTTTGCGAGAAGAGGAAAACAAGGGATTCCCTAAAGCTTGGAAAGGGGATGATGTGGGGCGTCACATTGCTGAGACTAAATCAGCTTTCTAAAGACAGACGACCTCTCGCAGAAGGTTTGGGAGATACCTCGAGGAGTGAGGTAACATGTTTTAAATCCTTAACCTGAACGGATACAGAATCCTCGAGGAGCGAGGAAACTGTGATGGGACCTCTAGACTTTGCACAACAAGTCCAAGAGGGGTTTGCAAAAGGATGAAAATGGGGGTCCCTAAAGCATAAAAAGGGGTTGTCCTTAGGCGCCTTATTGGTGAGACTGAAAATAGCTTTTGAGAATAACAAATCTTTTGCAGAAAGTTCAGGTTTCACCCTTATCCTGAGCGGGAACTGTCTATGGCAGGACAGTGGGGAACACATGGAAGTGTGCAGATCTGGAAGCGCTCAGATTAGATGGAAGGAAAGGACTTTTCAGTCCTAATGAGGGATGACGTCAGAATACGTCAAAAACGAACATCAAGTTTTTGCTTCATGTTGGGATAACTAAAAAAAATATTGCCAATAAGATGCCAAAAATTGTAGTTGATTCAGAATGATTGAATTGTGCATATATGTGTGAAAATATCACCTCTTTCTACCTAGAGTATTAACTCCAATTGGGCTAACTCTGTAGAATCAAGAATTAAATTCAAAATTTGTTATTGTTGAGCTTCTTTAAGGAAGATATCAATTTCTTTGATATGACAAGAGAGGAAATATTCTTAGCTTCATAAAAGTGATTGAGTGAAAAGATATTGATAAAAGAATTTCACATAGATAAAGATGACTCCTGGCAATTTCGGTCAGTTTGATATCCTGGGTGTTTTTCCATGATGATCTTTTTGCACTTTTTTGAGCCATGGAGCTTTCTTGGGCTTTTACATCATCCTTCATTTTGGAGATGTCCTGACTTTTCTCTCTTTTTTGGGGAAGGGTACGTCACAAACTTCTTCATCTTGGAGATGTTTCGATCCTTCTTTTTCTTTCTCAGGAATTAGGCTTGATGATATAGGTTCATTGGTCAAAATTCTCTAGATGATAGCAGGAATCAAATATCTTTTAGGGTTTGTCAGGAGGCTCATCGCAGTTGCCTTCATCTTGACGGTGCTCCAAACGTTCTCTGAAATGATCTATCACAAACTCCTTCATCTCAGAGATGATCCAAATCTTCTTTGGCCCTGGGGGTCTAGCTCGCATATTGGTCTTCATCTTGACAACAATTGAGAGATCCCTTTTGCGAATATTTGATTGCAGCTTAAATGACTGAGGAGATATGGATTGGGTAGGTCCTTTTTTACTGCCCATGATATTTCCACTGCCTTACTGCCAAAAGAACGATCTTTAAGAATGTTCCATAGCTATGATCAATATTAGTTCTTTTATGGCTTTTCAACATCATTGAATTTTTTCTTTGCCGGTTATATCGAAGATTTTTCTTCATCCTCTTGGTTGACCAACAAAAAAAGCTTGAATTCCGTTTTTATTTCACAAAAGTCTTGCTCTTATGGAAATAATACTAAAGGTAGCTTGAGGTAATTCTTTTATGTGATGAAAACTTTGAGATCAACAATGGTTTTGATAGCAGATTGGCAAAGTATTCTATAAATCCTTGATGAAAGAAATCGCTTGATATCGAATTGACACGTCCGTGACAAAATTCTCCTCTCTTTTTCCCCCAAAAAAGAGACTCAGGCTTGGCCCTTACCTCAATGGGAAGTTGGAAATACTCCTCTCTTCCCCAAAGAGGAGGTGTTTGCAAAACAGAACTTTCGAAGAGAAATTAAGTTTTCGTCAAAACTCCCTATCTCTAGGCTTCTCTTATGGAAAGGCGGCCGAAAAATAAAGTTGAGAAAGTATCACAGAGGAACGAGTCCATCACACTCTCCCTAGAAGAGGGTCCTCTGCGAAGGGGTTGGCCAAAGATGAGAAAAACGGGGGCCACAAAAAGAAACGAGCTTTCGTCGAAGCTCTCCCTGGAAAAAGGGTTCTTTTGTGTAAAGTTGGTTGTTGTTTTACAAACTATTTGCGAAGAAAACAAGTCCCTTCAAACTCTCCCTGAAAGAGGGTTCTTGCGAATGAAAGATGGTTGTATGTGAAATGAACGAGCTCCCTCGAAC
Source organism: Nuphar pumila (assembly GCF_984573655.1). Lineage (NCBI taxonomy): Eukaryota > Viridiplantae > Streptophyta > Magnoliopsida > Nymphaeales > Nymphaeaceae > Nuphar > Nuphar pumila. The sequence goes on along the minus strand of NC_143264.1, from coordinate 55,339,044 downwards.
TCTCCCTGAAGAGGGTCCTTTGCAAGAGAAAAAGATTGAATTTTGGCAAAATGATAACTCGAAGGTTGAAATTGAGAATTTGAAGCTTAAATTGTTGATGATTGGTTAGTACAAAGACTGAACCTGGAGCGCTAACTTGATCAGTCAGCCAAACACTAGCGCGAGCACTAGATGTACTAGCACGAGCACTAGATTTGGAGATGTACCAGTACGAGCACTGGATTTTGAAAAACACACCAGAGTGAGCACTGGATTTCAAAATGCCCCAGTACGAGCGTTGGGTTTCAAAAATGCACACCAGTACGGGCACTGGGTTTTCAAAATGCACACCAGTACGAACACTGGGTTTTTGAAAGTGCATACCAGTACGAGTACTGTTTTGTCGAAGAGGCACATCAGCACGAGCACTGAGTCTTTGAAGCTGCACTAGTACGAGCACTGGATTTTCAAAAATGCACCAGTACGAGCACTAGGCTTTCTCACGGAGAATTGAGAAAGAGACCGTCATTCGAAGATACTTGAGAATTAAGTGAGAATGATTGTCGGTGTTTCAGGATTATCCCTTATCCTGAAGGGGATATTCAGGTTTGTCCCTTAACCTGAAAGGGAAATAGGCAAGGAGAACTTTTGGTCCAATACGAGTATTCGATCAATAGAGGAAACTCGAGTCGAAACTCAAGAGAATAAGAATATACGAAAGCAAAAATCCGAGTCGGAACCCGATTTTTCAGAATAAAAGAAAGAGTGAGAATCGAGCTTGAGAACTCGAATTCTCGACGCAATGATTGGTTCCAATACTGTGAACACCCCAAAATTTTTTTTAAATCTTTTAAATATTCCCTTCTTGCCCCTAAATTCATTTTTTGAGCAAATATGTCATTTTTAAATATAAATTCCAATTCATTTCTCAAGTTTTACTGAAATCAAATTCATTTTATATGTTTAAATTGATTTCGGATCTGGATCCATTGTCCAGATCCAAATCTAAATCTCCTTGTTCAAATTTTAAATTTAAATTATAGAAAATACCAAAAATAATTTTTAAATAGCTCAGACAGTCCATCTGACATTCGTTTGGATCTATCATGTTGTATTTCTCGATTCAAGTGTAAAAACTCGAACATTTTTTTTTTTTTTTTTAAATCTAGGTCCAAACCCCTTTTTTGAAGAAATTTTCTCAAAATGGTCTAAAAATCTCAGAAAGATACTTTTGTAAATATTCTTTTTAGAAAAATACAAAAACTTAGGGTTTAGTCTTTATTTTCTCAGATTTTTATTCCAAAAATACAAAAAAATCAAAATACTCAGAAAAGAACTAAAAAAAAATCAAAAATAATGAAAGAAAAATTGCAAAAAATAAAATAAATAGAAATGTTTTTTTTTTTTATTTTAGAGAAACCCGTTTTCTGAAAAACTTTTATAAGGAGGCCTCTTTTGGAAAAAAATAAAACCTCTTGCAAGGCTCACAAAATCGGGTTAGGGTTTTAAACCCTCTGGAATTTTCCCTCTTGCGGCTTCTCCTCTCCAAACAGCCGCATGCCCCCCATGTGCGAGCTCCTCCTCCTGCCTCCTCAGATCCGTCCATCTCCAACAGACTCTTCCCTTCCAGAGTTCTCCTTTCCCTCTTTAAAAGGGGATGAAGACTCTCTTCCTAAGCCCCCCCCCCCCGTCTCCTACCTCTCCATGGCATCCAGCTTCACCCTCCGAAATCTCAAGCAACCTGCCTTCTTCTCCTTCGATTGACAGAAGTCGATCCTACAGCCAGAGCTTCAAGCCATTGGTAAGGGCCCTTTCCTCTCTCTCTTTTCCCTTCGTTCCTTTTTCCTCCTTAGCTTCCTTAAGTTTTCCCTTATTAATCCCCCCCCCCTTTACGCACCATGGATTGTGCTGGGTTGCCTGTAGCAATCCCAACACATCCCTGTGCTACATCAAATGGAATTTCCATTCTGACACTTTTTTTTACACCATCATTTACATGGCCTTCTCACCCGTAGTTGAGCCAATTTCTGATTTTGTTTTGTCATCCCAATATCCTCTTAGAATCTGTATTTTATTTTATTTTATTTTATTTTTATTTTCTTTTCTTCTCTCTTTCGTTCATTCATCCATATAGCTTCCTCTGTTTGTTTTAATTTAATCGATGAAAGAACTAAGAATCAGGCGCTTGGTCTAATGATCTCTGATTTGATCAGAGATCTGGATCCGATCGACTGGAGGTCTGTTATTGACCGATCTAATCAAAGGTCGATGGAATCTTGGAACCGGATGTTTGAAGGCTTTAATCTGTTTCATTCAATCTCCAGTGGATGTTATCGGGCTTCTGTCAGAATCCTTTCGTTTGTTATTGCTTAGATCTCCATGGAATATTTTGTGAAAACATATCAAGTAATCTCTGGCATGAGTCAGATTTTTGGATTGATTCTGACCCCTGGAAGTTCTGTCAAAGATTGAAACAACTGATTATTTGAATATCGATTGATAGTAATTAGATTTCTGGTGAGTTATTGTTTAAACTACCAATCGCTGGAATTCTGATGATTTATCGCCCGAACCCCAGCTTTGTATTAAGAGCCAGGTTTGCGTGAGCTCTTGAATTAAATGTTCACTCATTCAAGTTCTAGATCGATGGTCTGATTTGTCAATAATTGAAATAAATCTGAACATTGAGCAATCCACCTCCAATATCAGTTGACTGATCGTTTTCAGTCCTGTAAAAACTTGAATATCTGAAGTCATTATTTGGCCTCTTACATACTGGACTGTTTTACATATAAATTCTGATTCGATTTCTTTTCTTTTCTTTTTTTTTTTTCTCTCTTTTCTTATTTCATCAAAACAACTTGGACTGTGTTGTTTAAGCATCTGTGAAGGAAGATGCCCTGTGCCTTTATCAGAACAATTGGTTTCCTGATTATCTCTAATGATCAGATCCTCGCGATCTAAGAGTTTGAGTAAATATTTGCTCCTGGTAGATTGATAATGGTTTGAGTATTGATCGTTTGATCACCGATCTCTGGCTGGAACAACCATCAACTTGCTGAGTTCTCCTGTTCACTCAGGTGCTATTCCCTAAGGATTCCGGTGAGTATTTGTTTTGGAGATAGATCAGCTGACATTTTTTTGTTTTGTTTTGTTGTGTCCTTTCTTTCCTGTTTTATTATTCTCTCTCCCTCCTGGACTTTAAACCCTTATTAATTGATCGAATACCAGCTGTGGATTTTTTTTTTTTAGTTACAGCTTCAGTTATTAAGATTACATTTAGAATTCATTATTGCCAAAATTCTAAGTCATTAGTTCATAGTAAGCAAGTCCTTCAATCTGATCTGTGGTTTATTTGTTAAGTGCAAGGCTTCAATTAATCTCATTCCATCTCTTCACTGGTTTACATTATACAATAAATACCATATATATTTTGATTTGAAAGTCCTGTGTTTTCCCTGTATTGTTATCATCTCACCATGTTTGGTTTGGTGTATATTTTTTTCTAATATATTTCAGTCACTCAAATCATGGGTGCTTAACTGAAATTCTGCTGTAAATTTTCTGCATACAAAGAGGAAAATAATGGACAACAATATGAAATTTACCCTTGTCAGTGTGAGTATTAACAGCCATGTAAAGTTAAGTGTGTAAGCACAGGGATTCGCATCAATTTAAATATCGTTGGAAAATACGAGAAATGCTCCTTCCAAAGCCCTCCTGTCATTAAAAACAGTAAACCGCCACCGGGATGGCCTACATTAGATGAACATGTTGGAATTATTGGTATGCTCGAGGTATTGTTACAGGGCTGGAGCAAGATAGGATTGTTTTTACTTTTTCTTTTCTTCTCTTTCTTTCCCTGTAAATCTATATCTGTGTTTTACCCATGTACAGCCTTTGCATGTGCAATATCACTATCACTCTCCATTCCATCCTTTCTTTCACCTTCATCGTCTCTCCTTTACTTTCATTTATTGTCCACTACCACCAACATCCCTACAGCAGCTACACCATGTTCACTTCTTCACAAGTAACATCTCATGCATAGTCTCCCCATCACTGCCTTATCACCTGCCTTCCCCTGATTTCCAGCATTTCCCTGTTCCCTCTTTGCCCCTTTAACACCCATTCTATGTCATCACCTGCTAGCAATTCCCTTCTATGTATCCAGTGCATCATCAATAAAACATACCATCATTACCCAACTCACCTCCACTCTTCATATACATCTTTTCTCCTGTAAATATTGCTGCATCCACATCCTACACACATCTTCCCTTCTTGTCAACCTAATGTATGTGTATTTCTCATTAGGTCAGAGTCATGCCTTTAGGTATGTATATTCTGTTCCTCCATGTATATAAACATTTTCATTTGGCATAATACCTTCCATCCATCTTATGCTAACATTGTTTTGCCGGAGTTAGATAGAAATTACTTTTTCCTTCTCAGTTCAGGAGTATGATTTCAATTCAATTGTAATAGCCAGATTTGAATGACAATTTGCATTTTCTGCTTTAGGCAGAATGAATGAGCATTGTGAATATCATTGAATTACTTGCTCTTCATACATTTTAAATTCTCACAATGGTGAAACACGAATGGCACATGCACCATTTTCGTAAGAGGTAATTAAACCTAAGTTGATGATGCACATCAATGGCCATAGTCAGGGTGTGGAAAAAACTTAGGATTTTATCTTTTACGAAATAAACACTGGATCCACACTGGATCCATTTTCAAAATTCATCATATTTTCCTTAAACATTTTTTTCTTTTATCAGAATTTAACTTAAAATTAATTCAAAATATATACCAATGGCCATAGTCAGGGTATATTGAGAGTTAATTTCATTTTAAATTCTATAAAAGCACCAAATGTGTTTCATTCTTTACCTGAATTTAAATATAGATTATTATATAATACATTCAATGACCATAGTCAAGAATGTATTATATCCTCAATCTTATTTTAATTCATTTAAAGAATGGAATAGCTTTTCAAAAATTCAAAATCAAAAATTTAAATTCATTCATCATTTAGATAGATTTGCATCATATTTCTAAATTCTTTTTTTTTTTTCATAAAAAATCCAAGTAATTCTTTCCTTTCTTAGATCAAATCCTATTTATAAATTCAAATTCATTTCTATTTTCTCAAAAGGATTCAAGAATTCAATTTCAAAGTCCCATTTGACTTTGAAACTTCAGAATCATCTTGTATTTCAAATTCTATCATAAATTTAAAATCCAATTCAAACTTGAAATTCATCTGTATATTCAAGATTCAATTTCTAAAAATTCATTTTTCAAGTTTAAATTAAACTTGAAAGTTCTTGATTCATCTCCTGAATTTAACTCCAAATCCATTTTAGGATCCAGGATTCCACACTCATATTGGATCTCAGACTTCAGATCCAATTCCTCTTTAGGATCCAGGATTCAACACTCATATTGGATCTCAGACTTCAGATCCAATTCCTCTTTAGGATCCAGAGTCCAATTCCACTGTTGGAACTCAGACTTCAGATCCAATTCCTCTTTAGGATCTAGACTCCAATTTCATTTCAGATCTTAGACTTCAGATCCAATTCCTCTTTAGGATCCAGACTTCAGTTTTACTTTGGATCTTAGATTTCAGATCCAAATCCATCTTAGGATCCAGAGTCCAACTCTATATTGGATCTCAGACTTCAAGATCCAAATCCATCTTAGGATCCAAAGTCCAACTCTACATTGGATCTTAGACTTCAGATCCAAATCCATCTTAGGATCCAGAATCCAAATTTACATCGGATCTCAGATTTCAAATTTTAAATCCATTTTAAGATCCAATTCCATTTCAAATCCAATTCCATTTTCAGATCTCCTCTGAATCCATTTCTACTTTCTATATCATTTGGATCTCTCAAGCTTGTCCTGATTTCAAATCTTAAGATTACACTTTCAAATTTCATCTTCTTCTCTTAAATCCATGATTAAATTCAAAGTCCATTTCTGACTTTGAAATTCCATTTTCTTTCATTTCAAAGCTTCAAATCTTTCTCTTCAAAATCAATATTTATTTCCCAACTCTGAAAACTTAGAACTTCTCTGATCTATCTCAAGTTCTAAGTTAAATTTAAATCATTTCTTCACTCCTTTCCCAAGTTCATCTCAGAATACTTGGAAATTTCTAAATCAATTTTTGAAAGAGCATTCATCCTTGCATCGCACAAACATGATTCTTTTTGCATTTAGATCTTTAGAATAAATTCTTAGATTATATTTAGGCAAAGAAAAAGACATAAATCCGATCTTTGGTTCGATTACCCTTGGTAAAGGCGCCAGGAACGGTCAAACCTCGTACCGACGAGCGAATCCCGTCTCTCCTTTTTCCCGCAATATTTTCAAAGCGGAGGCGAGTTATTTTGCTAAATATTTTCAAATTAAGGTCAAGTGAGACCCCGCAAAATAGTTCCTCTTCTCTTCTCTCTTTCTTTCTTTCTTTTTCTTTTCTCTCTTTTCTTTTCTTTCTTTTATTTTTCTCCCTTCAAAAAGGAGGAAAATAGAGGTCAGAAAAGGGAAAGAGAAGGAAGAGAGAAAAACAACGAAAGAGGAAAAATTTTGCAATGATCACAAATACGAGCATCAGATCTAAAAGGAAGTCTGAGTCGGAAATCAATGCTTCCGAAATAAGAATATACAAAAGGGAAAATCCGAGTCAGAACTCGAGACTTTAAAAAATAAGAATATACAAAAGCGAAAATCCGAGTCGGAACCCGGTTTTTCAAAAATAAAAGAATGAGTGAGAATCGAGTTTGAGAACTCAAATTCTCGATGCAATGATTGGTTCCAATACGAGTATCGGATCCACAAAGGAAGTCTGAGTTGAAACCCGGAACTTCAGAAATGAGAATATACAAAAGGGAAAATCCGAGTCGGAACCCGGTTTTTCAAAATTAAAAGAATGAATGAGAATCGAGTTTGAGAACTCGAATTCTCGACGTAGCAATTGGTTCCAATACGAGCATTGGATCCAACAGAAAGTCCAAGTCAGAACCCGAAGCTTCAAAAATAAGGATATACGAAAGGGAAAATCAGAGTCCGAACCCAATTTTTCAAAATAAAAGATAAAAGAGAAAATCGAGTCTTTGAAAGCTCGAATTTCCAAAGGGATGATCAGTTCTAACATGAGCGTTGAATTCGATAGTAAGTTCGAGTCGAAACTCAGAACTTCAAATGCCAAATAAAAAGGAAAAACCCGAGTCGGAACCTGGATCTTTAAAATAATAAAAAAGGGAAAAACCCGAGTTCGAAAACTCGAATCTTCAAAGGAACGATCGGTTCCAACACGAATGTCGAATCCGATAAGAAGTCCGAGTCGGAACTCAGAACTTCAAACATTAAATAAAAAGGAAAAACCCGAGTCGGAACCCAGATCTTTAAAATAATAAAAAAGGGAAAACTTGAGTTCAAAAACTCGAATCTTTAAAGGAATGATCGGTTCCAACATGAATGTCGAATCCGATAGGAAGTTCGAGTCGAAACTCGGAACTTCAAACGCTAAATAAAAAGGAAAAACCCGAGTCGGAACCCGGATCTTGAAAACGAAAATGAAAACAAAAAACAAAAAACAAAAAACAAAAACCTGAGTCGGAACTCAGACGGGAAGGAAATAATTTCTACCCAAGAGTCGGATTTTAGAGGGATTGACAAAATGTATGAATAGATTCCAACAATGAAGAAGGTGGGAGATTCATTCCAGATCCTTGACCCAAGATGGCCTAAGATTCGAATCTATTTATGATAGCTTCAAGATTTTCCCTTATCCTGAAGGAGTATAGAATAGAATTTGATATGGTGTGAGGAATTTATGGGGAATAATTCAGGTTTATCCCTTAACCTGAAAGGAAAAAGAATAAAATTTATAAAAATGGAGAAGAATTTAAAGAAATTTATTGAAAATTTATTTTGAAAAAGAATTCTCACGGGTAGCATAGGTGCTCCTATGAGGGGTATCAGAATTATCCCTTGTTCTGAATGGAAACACCTCGAAGAACGAGGGTCAGATTTTTCCCTTAACCTGAGAGGGTAAAAGAATAAAAGAATACCTCATTGAAAAAGAGGCATCAGGTTTATCCTTTAACCTGAAGGGGTTTAAAAATAAAGTAATAAAATTTAATAAAATTGATAAAACTTGATAAAATTTGACAAAATTGATAAAATTGACAATAAATTGATGAAAATTTGATTAGATTGAAAAATGAAATGAATGCAATTTAATAAAGATAATGAGATTAGCCGAAAAGTTGATAAGATTTTTAGAAAGAGATTCGTCTGATCCTGCCTGCATATGATGAAGGAAGTATAGATCAAAAATAAAAATGCCCCAGTATCAGGGAGAAGAATGTGAGAATTCAATAAAAGATCATTGCTTTATTGAAAAAGACTTTTGAAGAGTACAAAAATGCTTAGAATGAACAATTTAAGTGTAAAATCTCTTCAAATGTAAAGCATTAATAAGATCTGGTTGTTCCACTCCATCTGCGTTGATCAGGCGATAGAAATTGCGAGGCAGGGCTTCCTTAACCACATAAGGGCCTTCCCAATTGGGTGACCACTTGCCCCGTGGTCGATGCTTGAGGTGAGCTGTCGATCTGAGCACAAGATCATTGACTTGGAATCTTCTCTCACTAACTGACTTGGCATAGTGTCGAGCGATCCTCTGACGATAGGCTTGAGCATGCTCTGCTGCCTTGAGTCTTCTCTCGTCTAGCGAATCTAGTTGTACCAACCTCTGTTGTTGATACTGATCAAGCGGAAGTTCAATGAGCGACGCAAACTTGAGAGCGAGCTTCTGAACGTGGAGAGGTAGCACTACCTCAGTCCCGTAGACAAGCTCTGATGGCGTAGCATTGGTTGGGGTTCGAATGGTGGTTCAATATGCCCAGAGCGCATCATGCATCTTCTCGTGCTAATCGCGGCCCATCTCTACAATTCTTTCTAGAATGCGGATCAACATCTTGTTGGTGGCCTCTGCCTGGCCATTCCCTTGGGGATAATACAGAGCAAAGAAGTGGTGATGAATCCTGAATTTCGAGCAGAAGGTCTTCATTCTCTCATTCTTGAAGTGACTGCCATTGTCTGACACAATATCATGTGGGACGCCAAAGCGACAAAGAAGATTCTTATGAATGAAAGAAACTACATGTCGGCCTTCTACTGTTCGCAGAGTTACAACTTCGACCCATTTGGTGAAGTATTCTGTAGCTACGAGGAAATATTGGTGGCCATTAGAAGCTGAAGGAGTGATCAGGCCAACCACGTTGAAGGCCCACATCGAAAAGGGCCAAGGAGAGACCACAAACTGTAAGTATGCGGCAAGCGCGTGAATGGAAGGTGCATGCATTTGGCATTTTACGCACTTTCTCACAAAAATGATGGCAATCATGCTGCATGTTTTTCCAATAATATCCTGCTCGGATAATCTGTTTGACGAGTGTTTGGTAGCCAACGTGACCACTACAAATTCCCTCGTGTGCCTCTTAGACAACTTCCATGGCTACATCCTTATCTAAGCATATGGCGTACTCAGAACTGAACCCACGACGGTAGAGAGTATTGGCGAGGATGAAATATCGGGCTGACATGCGTTGGATCACACATTGCTCCTTTCTTGACATTTTTTATGGAAATTCGCCGGTTTCGATGAAGTTTTTGATGTCTTGAAACCAAGGCTTCTTATTCTGAGTGACTTGGTTTACTTGCTCAGCTGGAATGTAGGCAGGTTGATCAAGTCTGCCGATCTTAAAGGAATGACAGGATTCGCTGTCTTTGAACGACAAAATAGAACCCAGACAGGCTAGGCCATCTGCTATGTGATTGTATTCCCTCTTGACATGATTGAGCTGAAATTCCTCAAAGTTGCCTATAAGAGCTAAGGCGATCTTATGATAGGGAATTAATTTTGAATCCTTGACTTGCCATTCAGCATTAACTTGACTGACAACAAGCAATGAGTCATCGAAGGCGTGTACTCTTTTGACATCAAAGTCTTGCAAAATCTTGAGGCCTTGTATTAGAGTTTCATACTCGACCATATTGTGAGTACATTGGAAGTTGAACTTGAGGGAATAAGGGAGCATCTCCTTTTTGGGAGTGATCAACAAAATCTCAATCCATATACCAGACATGTTTTTGGCTCTATCGAAGAAAAGAGTCCAAACTGGAGACTCCTGAACACTGCAGATGCGATTATCAGGAAAATCATCTTCCGCTTTGATCTATTCTGTTAACGGGAAATCTGCCAACTGATCTGCGATGGACTGACCCTTGACTGATTTCTGAGAAACATACTCCAAGTCGTACTGCATCAGGAGGACTTGCCATTTTGCAATTTGTCCCGTAAGAAAAGGTTGCTCAAGGATGTACTTGAGAGGATTGAGCCTTGATAAAATTTTGATTTCTGATGCTAACAGATAATGTCTCAGCTTTTGACACATCCACACTAAGGCTAGACACATCTTTTCCATCTGAGAATATCTTTTCTCATAATCGATGAAGGTCTTGCTGATGTAGTAGATGGCACGCTCTATCCGGCTACCTTCCTCATACTGTGCAAGAAATCCGCCACAAGCATTATGGTTGACGGAAATGTATAAGAGAAGCGGCTTTCCAAGTTCTGGTGGCTTCAGAATAGGTGGATTGAGAAGGTACTGCTTGATGCGCTCGAATGAGAGCAGACATTCGGGTCCCCACTCAAATTTCACTTCTTTTCTCAATAAGTGATTGAAGGGCTCACATCTCATGGCCAAATTTGAGATGAAGCGTCTAATTGACTGGATGCAACCCTGAAGGCTTTGCAGTTCTTTCAGATTGGTGGAAGGCGGCATATCAATGATCGCATTTGCTTTGGCAGGATCCACCTTTATGCCTTTCTTGCTGATCATATAGCCAAGCAGTTTGCCTGACTCTACTCCAAAGACACACTTCTGCGGATTGAGTCTCAACTTGTAGAGAATAAGTCTTTCAAAGACTTGGCCGAGAGCATCGAGATGATCCTCTCCTTCTTTTGACTTGACCAAAATGTCATCCACATAAGCGTCCATGTTCTTGTGCATCTGGTCATGAAAAATAACTGCTATTTCTCTCTGATAGGTTGCCTCAGCATTCTTGAGCCAAAACGGCATGACTGTGTAGCAAAATGTACCCCAAGGCATAGTAAAAGAAGTTTTAGATTGGTCACGAGCGGCCAATTTGATCTGATTGTAGCCTTAGTATCCATCCATAAAGGAAAACATGGCATGGCCCGCCGTGCTATCAATCAAAAGATCGATGTTGGGAAGTGGATAATCATCCTTTGGGGTGGCCTTGTTCGGATTCCTTAAATGGATACAAATTCAGACTTTGCCATTCTTTTTGGGAACGACCATGATGTTTGCCAACCAGTCTGGGTATTCTATAGTCTGAATGAATCCTGCTTTTAGCAACTCCTCAAGTCCTTCTTTAACTTGCGGCGCCACTCGGGGATCCATTTTTCTTAATTTTTGCTTGGTTGGCTTGCAATCTGGCCTCAGCGCAAGATGATGCTCGACCAACTTAGGATCTAAGCCTGGCATATCCTCATAAGTCAAAGCAAAGACTTTCTGATGCTGTTTAAGAAAATGGATGAGACTTTCCTTCTCATCTGAACTTAAACTGGAGCCAATTTTGAGGATTTTCGGATCATCTTCTGAACCGATGTTGACATCTTCTGTCGGATCCTGAACTAATGGCGATAGTTCATCCTGCTTCTTAATGCTGGCAAATCCTGAATCGCTGAGTTGAACTCTGCTAACTCTTTGATCTGCATTGTTACCTTGCTGATTTCTGCCCCTGCCTTTGTGTAAACACCTCAAATTTTCACTCACCTCCCCGACATTGCTACCAAGCATCATCATCCAGCCTCCGAAATTGTTGAAGGGAAAAGTGGTCATTTTCTGAGCTTGAAACTTATAAAAGCCCAAATTGCATTTGCAACTCTCAAAATTTCTCTATTTTTACTCAGAGGTTCAAAGTTTTATCCCTGATAGGAGACTGGAATCTCCAAATCTTGGTTCAAGATTACATTTCATAAGACATGGCATTGCATATCATTACATGAGCATTTCATATCACCACACTTCACAGCATGTCATTTCGAGGTCCAAAACTCTCGATTTCAAAATCTTCAATCCAGATTCGAATTTCAACTCTTTTCAAAATTGATTACTGATGATGCATGAAATGCACATCATGTTAACGAGTTATTTATGCATTTTATGGTGAGATTAAGGTTTAAAACCCATGTTTAGATGCATTTTGATAGTAAGGGGTTGTGGTTCGAATTTCAGAGAAATCGGAGTTAAAATGAGAGAGTTATGGCTATTTTAGTGTTTGGGCATGGATTTCGAGGTGGATCGGATCCATATTCGACTCAACTAGGCTGTTTTGGACCTTGGATCAACTTTTAGAAAGCCCAAATCCAACCCACATGCATATCCATACCCATTTAGAAAACATTTTGCAGAAAACCCCCCAAAAAGTTGCGTAGGGTAAAAATTTTTATTATAACATTGTTTTTGAAAATACCAAAAAGTATAAATACAATTTTTGGGAAAACCCTAGGCGTCTTTGGCATTGGGATTGATGCCTCCTACTTTGATTCTAACTCCAGTCCCTTCCAACCCCTCATCCCACCTCATTTTCCATTGAAGATCGGTTTTTGCTTGGAAATCAAGCATTATTCTATCTCCCTTGTCATTTCTATTCATTTCTTTATCCTCCTTGTTATGTTTAATCATTGGTTGTTGTGTTTTTGCAGATGTAGCAGCGGTGGAGACCATTTATCTTGTATGGAAGTGCGAAACACCCCAACAAGATGAGCCGGCCCTACCTCCATTCGGTTTTCTAAATCCTATGATCGCGAGTCGGCACCCGTTCCATCTTTGGTGAATCTCCAACATGTTGCAGCTGTAGAAACCCTGCTCGTGGTGATATTCCAGCATTCTCGAACAGTCTGGAACGTCAAGCCAACGCCATTGTCCGCTCTCTTCTCCTCCACAATCGTCGGATCGCCCTGGAGGTAGGTCTTCTTCTCTCTTTTCTTCTAGTTAAAGCCCAAATCGTGTGTGTCCATTTTCTTGCATTATTTTCTGTGTATTTGCTGTGTTTTTAGTGTTCCAGTATTAGTAAGAATTTGTGCATAGGCCAGCACGGTAGATCTAGGTTTGATTTCATTTTTAAATTGTTCGGGTCTTGTTTTTCCATCGTTTCCACTTAAAACGTGAAAAATGGCTAGATCCCCATCTAGCCGGTTTTCTCTTTCTGTCCAGCATGGGTTAGTGTGTTGTTTTTACAGAAAAACGTGTTTAAAAAGTTTATTTTGATTTGGTTTAGCCGTTGGGTTTGATTGATTGTGTTTCAATTAAAAAGAAAAAAAAATTGGCTAGATTAATTCTAGCCGATCCTTGTGTTTTAGGAAGCTTAGGCTTTGCAGTTTTTTTTTTTGTAGTTTCCTCGTGTCATCTGTGTTTGTTCAGCTGTTCCAGTGTCATTTATCTCCATTTTAGGTGATGTTGATTCTATACATGTCGTGTGATTTGTTTTGAAACAATCGTGGGATTATAGTTTATCTATGTAAGTGTGTGTGATTTGAGTTTCAAGTCGTGTGGTCTGTTGGTTGTTTTGTAGTGTAACAGTCTCATAAAGTTGTGTTAGTCAAGTTCATCATATTCGGGTCTTTTTAAATATTGTTTTGGTGTTTTAGTGTTTTAGTGTTTTAGGTGTTTTATTTATATTAAGAAAATAAAAAAGTTGAGTTTTAATCTTTTGTTTAATAGTGTTGTTCAGCCGGCTGTAGGTTTGCTATATAATTTAGTTTTCCAATAGTATAAATTGTTGATTCATGTTTAGTTAAGTTAGATATTGCTTTGGAAATAGATTTAGTATTTTTGATTTTCCATGCTTTGTGCATTAGTCTAGTCATTTAGATAATTTGTTGTTTTATGTTAGTTTGATTCCCAGCATATTAGATAACTTGTTTAGATTTTCGTTAGTTTAGATTGATAGTGGTAGATGTATGCTAATTTAGTTTATTCGTTTTCATGGTTGTGTTAGTCTAATTGCTATATTTTGATTTTAGTATCTTAGGAGTCATCTTCCCCAAGGAGGGGCGTCAGCCATTAGAGCTCCAGTCGAGCTCTAGGCTGCTTTTGTTAAGTGTCTTGTGTATTTAGAAAGTCATTAAGGTGTCTAGATTCATTGTATTAGGAGTTAGTAGTTTTAGACGTTTTTTGTATTTGGGCAAATTTGAATTAGGTGTTATTTCCTTTAGTGTAGAAGGTGCTATTTTCCAATTTCAATCTTGCCTTATTTTAGTTAGATATTGATTCAATTCATTTATAGGTAAGTTAATTTCCTTGTCTAAGCTAAATCGATTTTTAGGAAGAGGGTAGGTGAGTAATTGTTTTGAAATTTATTTTGGCAACATTGAGGTCTTCTAAATTCGTGTGGAGCATTTAAAGAAAGGATTTAAGATGAATTGTCCAGCCAAGGTAGGGGAGAGTTACTTGTTTAGTTTTGGAAATTTATTTTGAATTCCAATTAAGTTACCAAAAGAGGTGTCAACGGTTTTGAGAAAGAACATTTAACTGGATTCTAATCATTTTGAGAAAGTTCAAAACGTGTGGCCCTTATTGAGCTGGACAGTTTTTTTTATTTTCAAATTTATTTTGCAAAAAATTTAAGGAAAGATAATAACTCTCCTTTAGATTGGACGGTTTCCTATCTTCTATTATTTTCCAATTTGATTGATACAACAATTAAGGAAAGGGAATTCTTTTGATTTGGACGGTTTTTGGATAGACCCAATTGCTAAGTTCACTTGGAACATTTATTCATCTTTATCTCTCTTTCTTTATTAATCTAGCATAGACTTAGTCTTAATTAATTTAGTTAATTATGTTAACCGTAGTTAGTAATTAGGTCCTTAGTTAGATAGGTTTTAATTAGGGTTAATACCTTAGGCGTGTTAGGTATAGAGTTATTATATTAATGATTATTTTCAATTAATTAGATTTTCATTTATCATTTCCTAATTTAGTCAGTGTTTAGCATAGTCAACTTAGTCGACCTAGCCAGGTGTGGCATGAACCTAGTCCTAGTCAAACCCTAAAACCGCACCCCCTTTGGTCTTTAGTTGTGTAGTTAATTTTAGTTTTGATTAATATTAAATATAGATTAAGTTACTTGAGTGGTCCTTTGTTCAAATATATCATATTTTAGAAGTAGATGTTTCTTTCACTTATACTTAGTTATTGAGTGTTTGCTGTTTGTTTTTCATTTAGTTAGTCATGTTTAGCATTAAACTACTTCATTCTTTAATTCATATAGTTAGGTTTGGGTCTTTAAGTGTATTAGTTGCATTTGATGTACTAAATTAACTTAGTTTTAGTTGTAATTTGCATATTTTAGTCAATTTTTATTTCAATTAGTATAATTGCATTTAGTGTCTGCATATAAACTGTTATTCAACATCATTTAGGTCTGCGTTAGTTTTAGATTGCATTATTAGAGTGAAAAATAGATTTCTAAAGTGAATAGTGCATTGAACTCAAAACCCGATTTTTGCCCTGTCGCACCATCGCTATTTCATGTGCAAAAATTTCGAGTTTTCCAAATATTCTTTTTCTATTCACTTTTTTGGCGTGTTACTGTCTGCAGACCAAATTTCAGCTCGATCTGAGTTGGTTTGGTCTGATTTTTAAGCGTTTTGTGAAAACCGCTTTTTCGGATTTTAAAATTTCGGGACCTGCGATATCTAGATTTTTCCCAGTTTTGAAACGCTTATATCTGGATTTCCAGATATCATTTTTTAATTTTTGTAAAAACTGTCAGATTTGTTGAATCTGTTAGTTACAGAATAGAACAAATTTCAGGAAAATCGGACCTCGTTTGCTTTGCCAAACAGTCATTTTCCAAAGAGCTATCAGAAGTCTATTTTGCACTAGTTAGGGGTAGATTTGTAATTTCATTCATTTAGCCATTTTCAACCTATTTCTAGTATTTTCTGCATTTTAATTGCTGCATCTTCATCATCCAGCATTGTTAGACTTAGATTAATTGATTTTAGAATTAGTTTGATATTTTCTTTATTATTTTAGTATTAATTCAGTTTTATTAGTTTAAATTCTTCGGAATTAGGTTTAATTTACATTTTAGTTTAGTTTCATTAAGTGATTTACTAACTTTGTATTTTTCTGTGTTTTTAGGTTAAAAAGCATAACAATTTTCCAGGGATTCTTGTCCAAGTGCAAAAATTGAGAAGTGGCGAAAAGACAGAACTACCCTTGGCGTGCAATAGAAGACTGAATTGCTTTTCCATTTGATTTTATTGTTAAGTGTCATTGTATTAACATTGATTGTAGTCTGATATTTGTGATTAATAAATTAAATTTCTTAGAAATACTTGAGTAATTCTTGTTCCTTGTGGATTGGACCCGTACTTACCACTTTGTGGAAAGTCGGTTATTTACTTTTGGTTGACGATTTTCCAAATATTTTATTAAAAAACTATCTTTTAAAAAGAGTATTCATAAAAAGCCAACCAAATTTTGGCGCCGTTGTCGGGGAACGGCGAATTACTTCTTTTATTTCTTAGAGTTTAATTTATTATTTTGTGTTAGTTAGTAGTTAATTAGTTGTTTTTACTTTCTAGTTAGTTGGATTAGTTAGTGAATATAGGTTTAACATAGTTAGTACATATGGATTTCACGTACTATTTTTTAGGATTCACTTTATATTCATTCTGCAAGGAGTGATTATACAGGTGGGTTTTAGAAAAACTTAGTTTGTGATTTCCTATATTTTTCTTTTTCAGTAATTTAGAATAGTTTAATTTGTGATTTCATTTATCTAGTTAATTAGTTTGACATAATTAGTTTAGCATATTTGCTTATTAGTGTTTTGATTTGTGTTATTTACATTTTAGTATCTGTGTTAGTTTTAGTTTTAGGTTATGTGCTTATATCTGGTCTTAGTACCAGTGTATGCAGGGGCAAAGAGCTCTAGGAACCCCATTATATCCATTTGTTGACAACCCAGAGAGAATTTTACATTCTCCTCGAAGTTCGACAACAATGGGTGATATGGATCCTCCAGCTCCACCTCCAGTTCCTCCCCGTCCTCTGAGGGAATACTTCATTCCCACAGATTATGTCCAGGCATCCTGCATTCGGAGACCTGATGTAGGAGCGCCTCACTATGAGATTAAGGCCAGCATTATTCAGATGCTTCCATCTTTTTATGGCCTTAGTCACGAGGATCCCTACCGGCACTTAGACGAATTCCTCGAGATCTGTTCTACTGTGAAGATACAGAATTTCAACGATGATGCTTTAAGGTTGACCTTATTCCCATTTTTATTGAAGGACAAGGCCAAGTATTGGCTAAAGTCCTTAGATTCTGTAGAGATAGGGTCATGGGATTAGTTACAGCAGGAGTTCCTTCAGAAGTATTTCCCCATTGGTCGGACGAACCAGTACCGGAGAGCCATCACTAGCTTCTCGGAGCTAGATGGTGAGCGACTTCATGAGACCTGGGAAAGAATGAAGGATTTCCTTAGGAAGTGTCCCCATCATCAGGTGTCGAGATGGCAACTGGTGTAGAGCTTTTACGATGGATTGTCTGACAGGAATCGTCAGATGATCGACTCTTCATGCGGTGAGACATTCATGTTGAAGAGCGAGGATGAAGCATGGAGGTTGTTTGATACATTGGCTGAGAATTCTCTCCACTATGCTTCGAGTTCTCATTCGGATAGAGCCACACCCAGCATTCAGAAGAAAGCTGGTGTTCTTGAGATTGGTCCATCTACTGCACTACAATGCAAGGTAGACATGATTGCTCAGAAGCTGGTTTGCTTCTCTCAGGACCACCCACTACTCAGCAGGTGTGTACTCTATGTGCCAGTCCGGCACATGAGATTACTGAGTGTCGATCGACAGCTCAGTACCCTGAATTTGTTCAAGAACAAGTTCAGGCAGCCCAGGGTTACGTCAGACCACAGAACAACCCATTTTCCTCTACATATAATCCGGGTTGGCGTAACCATCCCAATTTTTCATGGAAGAATCCACAGTCTTCCATTCAGATGCCTACATCCTCTCAGCCCACTCGGCCGCCATCATTTACTCAGACATTTCAGAGGCCGAGTTATCCCCAGTCTTCCTCTTTATTTCCTCCTCCGATTCCGCAGGAGTCTGCCCCACAGACATCTTTTGAGGAGAGACTTCTCCAGGCATTCCAAAAGGTGAAAACCTCTAATCAGAATGCTTTCAAGAAGTGTAGCTAGATATTGAGTTCGCACACGCAGTCCATTGTGAAGCTAGAGTCGCAAATGGGACAGTTAGCAGAGGCTATCAGTAGGAGACCCGAGGGTACGTTGCCGAGCCAGGCTATCATGAACCCGAAGGGCAAGGACCAGATGACTGGAGGCCTGTTTCATGTTGAGTCACAGTAGCAGGCCAAATCTATTATGGCCCTAAGGAGTGGACATGAGTATCACGTCGAGAGCAGAGAGAGTAGAGAGAGGATTGATGAGATAGAGACCAGTGTTCCACCTTTATCGGCTCAACCATCATTATTATTCCCATCTTCATCACCATCACCTTCATCATCATCTTCGTCATCACCATCTTCAGTTCAAAAGAAGGATAGGAGTGAGCCTTCTCACAAAGAGGAGGAGCCACCGATGTATATTCCCCCACCACCCTATCGTAAAGCATTAGAGTCTCCCGGATTCAGAGGGAAGCAAGGCACGAAGATCCAGGACATGCTTGATATCTTCAAGCATGTGCAGATCAACTTGCCTTTGCTCGATGCGATTCAGCAGGTGCTGGCTTATGCCAAATTCCTGAAGGAACTATGTACGCAGAAGAAAAAATTCAGAGAGAGAGTTCCTAACAGGGTCCATCTGATTAAGCAGGTGAGTTCAGTACTTCAGCATCAGACACCACCAAAGCTCAAGGACCCTGGAGCCCCGATCATTGCTTGTACTATAGGGAACATCCGGATAGAACACGCATTGCTCGATCTTGGAGCAAGCGTGAACATTCTGCCCGGATATTTCTATGATTCTTTCAGGCTAGAAGAGATGAGATCGACTCCTATTACACTTCAGCTGGCAGATCGTTCTGTCAAGGTACCGAGAGGTGTCTTAGAGGATGTGCTAGTTAATGTGGATAACTTTTATTTCCCCATCGATTTTATCATCCTCGATATGGAAGGAGTGGATAGCCAGCACCAGACTCCGATCATTTTAGGCAGACCTTTCTTGGCGACTGCCAATGCATGTATTAACTGTAGAATCAGAGCCATGGATCTATCATTCAGCAATAGGAAGGTCAAGCTGAACATTTTTTCAGTGCCGCGATGGGTTCAGCGGAAGACATGGACTGCTTTCATGTAGATATTGCACAAGAGTTACTGGAGGAGCAGCCCGATTTTTACATTACTGAGGATTCATTAGATTTATACTATATAGAGAAGAATAGTTGTACAGTTAGCGTAGATGTGTCTAGAGTGTCATCAGAGTTCCCACCTTGGAGAGCTAGCATTGAGCCTCTCCCACCACTTGCAGAGACCCCTGCCAAATCTTCGATCGAGTCACCTCCGAAACTTGAGTTGAAACCCTTATCGGATTCACTCAAGTATGCATACCTCGAAGGTGATAAGACCCTACCTGTGATCATCTTGTCACTGCTCACTTAGGAGCAGGAGCAGAGATTACTGACTATTCTTCGAGAGCACAAGGCAACGATTGGCTGGGGAGTAGCTGATTTAAAGGGGATTGATCCTTTATTCTGCATGCATAGAATCCATTGCGATGAGAAAGTTAAGCCAGTGAGGGATATGCAGAGAAGGTTAAATCCCAATATGAAGGAAGTGGTGAAGAATGAGGTGGTGAAGTGGTTGGATGCCAGGATTATTTACCCTATTTCTGATAGCCAGTGGGTCAGTCCGATTCAGGTTGTACCGAAGAAGTCAGGACTCACTGTTGTGGAGAACAAGAAGGGTGAAAGAATTCCGATAAGGACCACTACAAGATGGCGAGTCTGCATCGATTATAGGAAGTTGAACGTGACAACTAGGAAAGATCATTTCCCGTTGTCGTTCATTGATCAGATATTAGAGAGACTCGCAGGGCAGAGCTACTATTGTTTTCTAGATGGATACTCAGGATATAATCAGGTAGTTGTCCATCCTGACGACCAGGAGAAGATGACATTTACATGTCCTTATGGCACCTTCGCTTTCAGACGTATGCCGTTCGGACTCTGCAATGCCCCGACAACTTTTCAGAGGTGCATGCTTGCTATCTTCTCTGATATGATAGATGATTTCATGGAGGTGTTCATGGATGACTTTTCGGTGTATGGCTCTTCATTTGAAGATTGCCTCCAAAAACTTACTCGAGTACTGAGTAGGTGTGCGGAGACAAATCTTGTCCTGAGTTGGGAAAAGAGCCACTTTATGGTCCAGGAGGGGATTGTGCTTAGACACATTGTGTCCAAGAGAGGCATTGAGGTTGACTGAGCGAAGGTGGAATTCATTTCTCGTTTGACTCCACCTACCACTGTGAGGCAAATTAGGTCCTTTCTAGGGCATGCGAGATTTTATAGGCGGTTCATAAAGGATTTCAGCAAAATCTCTTGACCGCTTTGTACTTTATTGAAGAAGGACCAGCCCTTCTCAAAGAGGCCTTGATTACTGCGCCCATTCTGAGACCTCCGAATTGGACGCTCCCATTTGAGATTATGTGCGGTGCTTCTGACTATGCTATGGGGGCTATATTAGGACAGCGGATTGACAAGAAGCCCTATGTGATTTACTACGCAAGTAGAACTCTGACTGATGCTCAGATGAATTATACCACGACAGAGAAGGAGCTACTTGTTGTAGTATTCGCATTGGACAAGTTTAGGTCCTACTTGCTCGGTTCGAAGGTGGTTGTCTATTCTGATCATGCTGCATTGAAGTATTTGTTGAATAAGAAAGACACCAAACCGAGACTCATTCATTGGGTGTTGTTGCTACAGGAGTTTGATCTCAAGATTCGAGATAAGAAGGGTAGCGAGAATGTAGTAGCAGACCATCTTTCTAGACTGATCGTAGAGAGCACGCAGAATCAGAGGCCGATCAGTGATTCTTTCTCCGACGAGCAAATCATGTCAGTCAGGACATCGCAGTTACCCTGGTTTGCTGATATTGTGAACTATCTAGTTTCAAGACAGATCCCTGAGCATTGGAACAAGAATGAGTGAGAGCACTGCAACTCTCAGAATTAGAGGAACTCAGGAAGGATGCATATAAGAACGCCAAGTTATACAAAGCTCATACTAAAGCATTTCATGATAAGCACATTGCCAGAAAAGTGTTTGAGCCGGAGCAAAAAGTTTGGCTATACAATTCTCATTTGCATTTATTCTCAGGGAAATTAAGATCGAGATGGACAGGACCATACATCGTGAAAGAAGTGTTTCCACATGGAGCAGTTACATTATTCGATCCTATGACCCAAGGTACATTCAAGGTTAATAGGCAAAGACTGAAGCCCTATATTTCAGATTCCTTGCAGAATGGTGAGTGTGAGATAGTGCATCTCACGAAGGCATGAGGATTCGACCAGAGGGATGTATCATATGTACATTAGTTTTGTTTTTCATTCTAGTATTTCATTTCATTTGTGCTGACATTTGTTTTTGGTTTATGCAGAAAAAATCTAACATTTAATGCATGAGAATGAGTTACCAGGTATAGGGCAGAGCTTTCAGAGAATTCATTGATCAGATGCAAAGTCAAGTCAATCAAATTCAAAAGCCCAACACAGATCAGGTTGTATCTATCCTTTCTCCCATATTCATTTTCTTGTCTTTTAGTGTGCATTTGCATTACAGTTTTACATATTTTGTATGCCACTAGGGACAGTGTCATTCAAGCATGGGGGGGTGGTTTAGATGCACACTATATTTTTTTTTTATGTCTGGTAGCTAAAGTAGGCATTTGAGAACATGTTTGTAGCATATATAATTGTTTTTGGCATAATCTAACAGTTTAGAAATTTTTAAGCCCCATGTAAATTTTTTTTCTCTGAACTGATTCAAATAGAGTAGTTATGTATGAGAAAATTCAAAGAAAAGATAGTATTTGATAGTTAGAAAGTTTTGAATCACTTTAGTATAAGTATGCACAGTATGTTTTGTGAAAGAAATAAGCAATGGAAAGATATGTTTGGAAAAATGAGTTTTAAAGAGTAGAGCTACGTTTAGTTGTTGAGGTCTTCGTGAATCCTAGTAGTGCAACTCAGACATGAGATGAAGTGTTTGAGTCTCTTAACGAAAAGGATAACGAAGGAAATCATCCTCCTGTCTAGTCGATATCTGTGGCCTTTGTAGTTCGAGCAAGTAGAATCTGAAGGGTGTTTTACACCTGGTGCCCCAAAGTCAGCTGGTTTGAGAGCCACCGGTTCGAAAGCTTGTTACATGGACTGCATAGAAAGCCTAAGAGATAGAGACATTGCACATGACGAGAGGAAGACTATACGTAAACTATTAGAATAGAAGGTCTAGTGACTCGAGCAATTAAGTCTGAGGGATACTTTGTATCTAGTGCCCTAAGGTCATCTGGCCTGGGAGTCACTGACCCAAAGCTCGCTACACGGGTCACGAAAACTGGATATTTGAAATAGTGTTCATGTGAGAAGAATGCTCAAGAGAGAAAATTAAAAAAGGGTGAAAATTGAAAATCAGAAGAAAAAGAATGTGCTGAATAAGAACAAGTTCATTGCTTAGGAATATGTGTGAATTACTATGCAGAAAATATACAAGTGAGGAAAAATGAGTAAAACATGATAGTACTTGACTTTCCGAGAAAAATCATAGATAGCTACAAATTTAGAAAAGTGAAGGAAAAAGATTTTTACTGTGGTGGCATGAGATTTCTAAATTTGTTTTGAGAATGCCCATTACATGAAATATTTGTTCCAACTGTTTTCTTAACTGCTTACTATGTTTGAAAAATTCATTCCTGCATTTCATTGATGTTTGTGGGTAGCATCTCTGCAGACCCTCACGAGACCTTACTCGTCCACTGAAGTAACCCAGGGGTTTAAAGGGCTTGTTGCATATGCTAAATGCAATCATGATTCCTACGAAAGTGAGTTAGTTTTTATGCATTCATGTCTATCATTTCTTGTTTCTGTTGCATAACATAGTTAGTTGTTTGTTAAGGGACTAACAAACATTCAAGCATGGGGGTATTTGATGATGCATGAAATGCACATCATGTTAACGAGTTATTCATGCATTTTATGGTGAGATTAAGGTTTAAAACCCATGTTTAGATGCATTTTGATAGTAAGGGGTTGTGGTTCGAATTTCAGAGAAATCAGAGTTAAAATGAGAGAGTTATGGCTATTTTAGTGTTTGAGCATGGATTTCGAGGTGGATCGGATCCATATCCGACCCAACTAGGCTGTTTTGGACCTTGGATCAACTTTTAGAAAGCCCAAATCCAACCCACATGCATATCCATACCCATTTAGAAAACATTTTGCAGAAAACCCCCAAAAAAGTGGCGTAGGGTAAAAATTTTTATTATAACATTGTTTTTGAAAATACCAAAAAGTATAAATACAATTTTTGGGCAAACCCTAGGCGTCTTTGGCATTGGGATTGATGCCTCCTACTGTGATTCTAACTCCAGCCCCCTTCCAATCCCTCATCCCACCTCATTTTCCATTGAAGATCGGTTTTTGCTTAGAAATCAAGCATTATTCTATCTCCCTTGTCATTTCTATTCATTTCTTTATCCTCCTTGCTATGTTTAATCATTGGTTTCTGTGTTTTTGCAGGTGTAGCAGAGGTGGAGACCATTTATCTTGTGTGGAAGTGCGAAACACCCCAACAAGATGAGCCGACCCTACCTCCATCCGATTTTCTAAGCCCTTCAATCGTGAATCGGCACCCGTTCCATCTTCAGTGGATCTCCAACATGTTGCAGCTGTAGAAACCTTGCTCGTGGTGATATTGCAGCATTCTCGAACAGTCCGGGACGTCAAGCCAACGCCATTGTTCGCTTTCTTCTCCTCCACAATCGTCGGATCGCCCTGGAGGTAGGTCTTCTTCTCTCTTTTCTTCTAGTTAAAGCCCAAATCGTGTTTGTCCATTTTTTTGCTTTATTTTCTGTGTATTTGCTGTGTTTTCAGTGTTCCAGCCTTAGTATAAAATTCATGCATAGGCCAGCATGGTAGATCTAGGTTTGATTTCATTTTTAAATTGTTCGGGTCTTGTTTTTCCATCGTTTTCACTCAGAACGTGAAAAACGGCTAGATCCCCATCTAGCCGATTTTCTCTTTCTGTCCAGCGTGGGTTAGTGTGTTGTTTTTACAGAAAAACGTGTTTAAAAAGTTTATTTTGATTTGGTTTAGCCGTTGGGTTTGATTGATTGTGTTTCAATTAATAAGAAAAAAAATCCGCTAGAATAATTCTAGCTGATCCTTGTGTTTTAGGAAGTTTAGGCTTTGCAATTTTTTTCTGTAGTTTACTTGTGTCATCTGAGTTTGTTCAGCTGTTCTAGTGTCATTTATCTCCATTTTAGGTGATGTTGATTCTATACATGTCGTGTGATTTGTTTTGAAACAATCGTGGGATTATAGTTCATCTATGTAAGTGCGTGTGATTTGTGTTTCAACTCGTGTGGTCTGTTGGTTGTTTTGTAGTGTAATAGTCTCAAAAAGTTGTGTTAGTCAAGTTCATCATATTCGGGTCTTTTTAAATATTGTTTTGGTGTTTTAGTGTTTTAGTGTTTTAGGTGTTTTATTTATATTGAGAAAATCAAAAAGTCGAGTTTTAATCTTTTGTTTTATAGTGTTGTTCAGCCGGCTATAGGTTTGCTATATAGTTTAGTTTTCCAATAGTATAAATTGTTGATTCATGTTTAGTTAAGTTAGATATTGCTTTGGAAATAGATTTAGTATTTTTGATTTTCCATGCTTTGTGCATTAGGCTAGTCGTTTAGATAATTTGTTGTTTTATGTTAGTTTGATTCCCAGCATATTAGATAACTTGTTTAGATTTTCATTAGTTTAGATTGTTAGTGGTAGATGTATGCTAATTTAGTTTATTCATTTTCATGGTCGTGTTAGTCTAATTGCTATATTTTGATTTTAGTATCTTAGGAGTCATCTTCCCCAAGGAGGGGCGTCAGCCAATTGAGCTCCAGTCAAGCTCTAGGCTGCTTTTGTTAAGTGTCTTGTGTATTTAGAAAGTCATTAAGGTGTCTAGATTCATTGTATTAGGAGTTAGTAGTTTTAGACGTTTTTTGTATTTGGCAAATTTGAATTAGGTGTTATTTCCTTTAGTGTAGAAGGTGCTATTTTCCAATTTCAATCTTGCCTTATTTTAGTTAGATATTGATTCAATTCATTTATAGATAAGTTAATTTCCTTGTCTAAGCTAAATCGATTTTTAGGAAGAGGGTAGGTGAGTAATTGTTTTGAAATTTATTTTGGCAACATTGAGGTCTTCTAAATTCGTGTGGAGCATTTAAAGAAAGGATTTAAGATGAATTGTCCAGCCAAGGTAGGGGAGAGTTACTTGTTTAGTTTTGAAAATTTATTTTGAATTCCAATTAAGTTACCAAAAGAGGTGTCAACGGTTTTGAGAAAGAACATTTAATTGGATTCTAATCATTTTGAGAAAGTTCAACACGTGTGGCCCTTATTGAGCTGGACGGTTTTTTTTATTTTCAAATTTATTTTGCAAAGAATTTAAGGAAAGATAATAACTCTCCTTTAGATTGGACGGTTTCCTATCTTCTATTATTTTCCAATTTGATTGATACAACAATTAAGGAAAGGGAATTCTTTTGATTTGGACGGTTTTTGGATAGACCCAATTGCTAAGTTCACTTGGAACATTTATTCATCTTTATCTCTCTTTCTTTATTAATCTAGCATAGACTTAGTCTTAATTAATTTAGTTAATTGTGTTAACCGTAGTTAGTAATTAGGTCCTTAGTTAGATAGGTTTTAATTAGGGTTAATACCTTAGGCGTGTTAGGTATAGAGTTATTATATTAATGATTATTTTCAATTAATTAGATTTTCATTTATCATTTCCTAATTTAGTCAGTGTTTAGCATAGTCAACTTAGTCGACCTAGCCAGGTGTGGCGTGAACCTAGTCCTAGTCAAACCCTAAAACTGCACCACCTTTGGTCTTTAGTTGTGTAGTTAATTTTAGTTTTGATTAATATTAAATATAGATTAAGTTAGTTGAGTGGTCCTTTGTTCAAATATATCATATTTTAGAAGTAGATGTTTCTTTCACTTATACTTAGTTATTGAGTGTTTGCTGTTTGTTTTTCATTTAGTTAGTCATGTTTAGCATTAAACTACTTCATTCTTTAATTCATATAGTTAGGTTTGGGTCTTTAAGTGTATTAGTTGCATTTGATGTACTAGATTTACTTAGTTTTAGTTGTAATTTGCATATTTTATTCAATTTTTATTTCAATTAGTATAATTGCATTTAGTGTCTGCATATAAACTGTTATTCAGCATCGTTTAGGTCTGCATTAGTTTTAGATTGCATTATTAGAGTGAAAAAAAGATTTCTAAAGTGAATAGTGCATTGAACTTAAAACCTGATTTTTGCCCTGTCGCACCGTCGTTACTTCATGTGCAAAAATTTTGAGTTTTCCAAAGATTCTTTTTCTATTCACTTTATTGGCGTGTTAACTGTCTTCAGACCAAATTTCAGCTCGATCCGAGTTGGTTTGGTCTGATTTTTAAGCGTTTTGTGAAAACCGCTTTTTCGGATTTTAAAATTTCGGGACTTGCGATATCCAGATTTTTCCCAGTTTTGAAACGCTTATATCTGGATTTCCAGATATCATTTTTTAATTCTTTAAAAACTACCAGATTTTTTAATCTTTTAGTTACAGAATAGAACAAATTTCGGGAAAATTGGACCTCGTTTGCTTTGCCAAACAATCATTTTCTGAAGAGCTGTCAGAAGTCTATTTTGCACTAGTTAGGGGTAGATTTGTAATTTCATTCATTTAGCCATTTTCGGCCTATTTCCAGTATTTTCTGCATTTTAATTGCTGCATCTGCATCATCCAGCATTGTTAGACTTAGATTAATTGATTTTAGAATTAGTTTGATATTTTCTTTATTATTTTAGTATTAATTCAGTTTTATTGGTTTAAATTCTTCAGAATTAGGTTTAATTTACATTTTAGTTTAGTTTCATTAAGTGATTTACTAACTTTGTATTTTTCTGTGTTTTTAGGTTAAAAATCATAACAATTTTCCAGGGATTCTTGTCCAAGTGCAAAAATTGAGAAGTGGCGAAAAGACAGAACTACCCTTCGCGTGCAATAGAAGACTGAATTGCTTTTCCATTTGATTTTATTGTTAAGTATCATTGTATTAACATTGATTGTAGTCTGATATTTGTGATTAATAAATTAAATTTCTTAGAAATACTTGAGTAATTCTTGTTCCTTGTGGATTGGACCCGTACTTACCACTTTGTGGAAAGTCGGTTATTTACTTTTGGTTGACGATTTTCCAAATATTTTATTGAAAAACTATCTTTTAAAAAGAGTATTCATAAAAAGCCAACCAATTACAAAACCCTTCTTCTTCAAAATTATCAATTCTTCCCATTTTACCCCCAGGACTCCGAATTTCAAAATATTTCCTTATAAAAACGATCTGGATAGTTTTCAATATGGGTTTCAGTCACTTCATCTCAGATTTTACCCTTTTGTCAGCAATTTCCAATATCATTCTTTTGCAAAATCACCCCACAAGGGTCAACTCTTTTCAAAATTTCTGTTTTGCCAATTAGTCCAAATTTTTATGAAAATTCTAAAAAGAGACTTTTGTCTTGTCTTTATTTCAATAAAGAAGCAATGTGGGGCCCACACTGAGGTAGTGTCACATAGGCTTTTCTTTTGAAAAACCAAAATTTTGAAAAACCCAAAAATATAGGAGCCTTGTCCCTAAACTGGCGCCACTTGTCTTTTTCTCTCCCCTCCCATTTCTCTGCCATGTGTCAGCATGGGGTTTACCTAGAGGTGGCGCCACATGTCATTTTCTATCTCTTTCCATTTCTTTGCCAAGTGTCAGTGTGGGGCATCTTCAAGATGGCACCACCATCTTCCCCCTGTGCCATGTGTCATTCCCAAGTCACCATGAGACGCCAAGTGTCATGTGCTGCCATGTTCAAAAAAGTAAAGCTTGTCTCCTCTGAGGTGGCGCCATTTGAAGTGTGTCTCCTGCAGAGGACACGTGTCAATCTCTCCTTTCTTCAGAAAAAGCAGACTGACACATGTCTCTCTATGATCATCGCAAAATTTTTCCTCTCTTGTGATTTCTCTCTCTTCCTTCTTTTTCCCTTTTCTGACCTCTATTTTCCTCCTTTTTGAAGGGAGAAAAGTAAAGGAAAGAAAAGAAAGAGAGAAGAGAAAAGAAAGAAAGAAAAAGAGAAGAGAGACTCTTTTGCGCGGTCTCACTTGACCTTAATTTGAAAATATTTAAAAATTTAACTCGACTCCGTTTTGAAAATTTGCGGGAACAAATAGAGAGACGGGATTCGCTCGTCGGTACGAGGTTCGACCGTTCATGGCGCCTTTACCAGGGGTAATCGAACCAAGGATCGAATCTATGCCTTTTGCTTTCCCTAAATATTATCTAAAAATTTATTCTAAGTCTAAAAGATGCACAAAGAATCATGCTTGTGCAATGCAGAAGATGTATGCTTCTTTTGAAAAATGATTTGGAAATCTTCAAGTTTTCTGAGAAGAACTTGATAATAGAGTGAAGAAATGGTTTTGAATGGTGGAATTTAACTTAGAACTTTGAGATAGATCAGAGAAGTTCTAAGTTTTTGAAATGACCAGAGTTGGGAGAATAAGTCTTGATTTTGAGAAAGAATGATTTGAAGCTTTGAAATGAAAGGAAATGAAGTTTCAAAGTCGAAAATGGGCTTTGAATTTAATCATGGATTTAGGAGAAGAAGATGGAATTTTGAAATGATATAGAATTCAACTCTTAGAATGGATCTGAGAAAATCAAATGGCATTTAAAAAATAGAAATGAATTTAGGAGATTCAGATTAGATCCGAAAATGGAATTGGATTCGAAATCTAGACTTGGGAATGTAATTGGTTCTTTAAAATGGATCTGAAATCTGAGATCCAATGTAGAATTGGGTTCTGGATCCTAAAATGGTTTTGGATCTGAAGTCTGAGATTCAAAGTGGAATTGGATTCTGGGTCCTAAAGTGAATTTGGACCTGAAGTCTGAGATCCAAGATGGAAGTTGAGTTCTGGATCCTAAGATGGATTTTGGATCTGAAGTCTGAGATCCAAAGTGGAACTGAATTCTGGATCCTAAAATGGAATTGAATCTGAAGTCTGAGATCCAAAGTAGAATTGGATTTTGGATCGTAAAATGGAATTGGATCTGAAGTCTAAGATCCAATGTGAAGTTGGATTATGGATTCTAGAATCCTAAATGGAAATTGAATCCAAGATGTAATTTGGATCTAACTTTGGAGTTGGAATTCCAGACTTGATTTGAGAATAAATGAATTTCAAAGTCAAATTGGATTTTGATTTTGGAGCTTTGAATTTGGAATTTAGAAGATGAAAAGAATCTCAAAGTAAAATTGAACTTTGAATTTGATTGGAGTTTTGAATATAAAATGAATTTGGAACTTTTGAATTTGAATATAAAATGAATTTGAAATCTCAAAGTTAATTTGAACTTTGAGATTGAAAAATGAAATAAAATTTGAAAATGAAAGGATGAATTGGATTTTATAAGAATTGAGGATTTGATTGAAGAAGATATTTATCACTTGGAGTTTTGAAAAAAGAATTTTTTTTTTTAAGATATGATGCAGTTCTATCCTAAATGATGAATGAATTTTAAATTTTGAAATTGGATTTTGAAAATCGTATTTCATTCTTTAGATAAATTAAAATAAGATTGAAAATATAATACATTCTTGACTATGGCCATTGAATGTATTATATAATAATCTATATTTAAATTCAGGTGAAGAATAAAACATATTTTTGTGCTTTTATAGAGTTTAAAATGAAATTAACTCTCAATATACCCTGACTATGGCCATTGGTATATATTTTGAGCCAATTTTAAATTAAACTCTAATAAAAGAAGGAAATATTTGAAAATATGATGATTTTCGAAAAGGATCCAGTGTGGGTCCAGTGTTATTTTATAAGAGATAAAGATCCTAAGTCTTGTTTACATCCTGACTATGGCCATTGATGTAAATCATCGACTTAGAATTTATTACCTCTTACGAAATGGTGTACGTGCCATTCGTATTTCACTATAGTGAGATTTTGAGAAATAAAAAGCAAGAAGCATGAGAATAAGCAATTTATGATATTTACAATGCTCATTCATTCTATCTAAAACAGTAAATGTAAATTCTCATTAAGATCTAATTTATTACAACATTTAAAATTTGAAGAATACAATTCCCAAGAAATGACATTTTCCATATATTCCCTGCAAAACAACTGGTTAGTATGAAGATAGAGGAAAACTACACATATCATATGGAGATTAATGGAAAAAAAATGCTTATATGCCCAGATATACGTGATGGAAAGATGGTAAACGACATATATATCTATATACACATATATATATATACATATATATATGTACATCCATATATACAGACATATATATATATATATATATATATATATATATATATATATATATATATATATATATATAAATATATATATATATATATATGTATATATGTATATATGTATATATATGTATAGGGCATGTACAATAGCTAGTGAGATAGGGGATGTGGTAAGGGGCTGGAGCTGTAAGTAGGTATTTGCATAACAGAGGCTGAAGCACTGTCATTGTGAAATCAGTGGGCAAAGTGACCAATGGATGACAGGGGGTATTTATATAACTATATTCACAGTCAGTCATATCACTATGGATGATGGTGGCAAGGTGGATGAGAACAGCTGTGGGTTGCTATACGGGTGGTCAAGCAATAATGAATACTTGTGAGAACTGGGGTGCAGCGAAGAAGAGGAAGAGTATGAGATGGTGTAAAGGGAAAGGGAAATGTGGGGATAGTGCAGTAACACACCATACATGTGTTGTTGTAAGTGGCTACTTATGAAGGGTGATATGCTACAGGTGATAGGGGGTGCATGCAGTAAATGATAGGTGCAGTATAGTGGCATCTGGTTGTGCTATATGCAGATGGAATGGTTGAAGAAGAACATTGATTGGAGAAGTATTATTCGACTCAGAGTGATGGTGTCGCCTTCACGAATTCAGAGATAATAGAAATTTGCCAAACACTTTCAAAGATGGGCCTAGATGGCTATGTTATGACATAAGCAGAAATAATAACTTGCTGCTAGAAAAAGTGCTTCCTGTGCTGCCTTCCCAGAAATTTACCAAGGATTCACACTCTCCTGCAAATGCCCAGAAATTTCTTAATGATCCTGAGATATTCCTTTCCAGAAATGCAAGGAGACCACTTAAGCACGCGATGCCACAAACAATCAGGTGCACAGTGAGTGTTGGAGTAGCCATGTGTTGATCAAGTGATGCACAAATAGTGTTGCAGGGTT
Organism: Nuphar pumila; assembly: GCF_984573655.1. NCBI lineage: Eukaryota > Viridiplantae > Streptophyta > Magnoliopsida > Nymphaeales > Nymphaeaceae > Nuphar > Nuphar pumila. The sequence goes on along the minus strand of NC_143264.1, from coordinate 55,307,332 downwards.
CAGCTGTTGGTAAGTGCATGTTTGGGTATGAAGAAAGCAGTAGGAGTGTGGATGCTGGAAAAACTGTGGAAGTGCCAGTGGCTGTAAAGACGGGCTATATTTAAGAAGTGAAATTGCAGGTTCAGTCAAAGAATATACTTCCACCGATCATTGCAGCTGTAGCTACCACGTAGTGAACATGCTATGTTGTGGAAAACGTGATGAAATATGCAGGTGATAGGAATTGATGCAGGTGAGTAATGCATGATGAATAGTTGCTTTTGCAGCAGAATGCGTATTTATGAGGTGGGTGCTGATGTGAGGCAACTACATGGATGTTGTGGCAGGTGTGATAGGTACTTGAGTATAGCTGCTGTGGATGAGAGACAGCGGGGGATTAAGTGAATGTAGTGCTGGGTACAGGGGCTGTATTGGAGAGAGATGATAGAGATGCTGTAATTTCGGTAGGTATAGATGATGACAGGTTGATGGACACAGTACACCGAATATGTAGATACACAGAAGTACTAGTGAACCCATTACAACAAACCCTTCTGAATAATCGTCTGGAGCTATGTGATTGATCTAGTACAAGCCTCTTATTCCCTAAAACAAAAGATCATCTCTTACTTACAAAAGACCTTTCTCTTTCTTCTTTTTCAATAACTAATATCAGTATTGGTGTCACCACATGCCTGAGAGAAAAAGTGGTTGAGTTAATGCCATTGGACAATCCATGAAACATTATCCCCCTATATTGAGTATTTTCGCAAACCCACGTATAAGAACATATGTACCATGTACAAACTAACAAACTATGAAAACCTCACTAATGCTTAAGAAAGAAACTAATCTGGAAAACTCAGAAAAATGAACTACTCCGACATTCAAGAGTACACTTTATCTGTTTCGCATGATGATTTACACTAAAATATACAAGGACATTATTAAATATATCCAAAAGAACTTGTAAAAAAAATAGCTAGGAACTTACTTTTGCTAGTTGTTCAGCAAAACCCCTCTTAACTGTATGGAGAAGCCTCTTAAGACGAATTACAGGAACCTCGGACAGTCTCCAGGGATCTAATTTCTTATTGACTTACTTGTGCCGCTGGTAGCTTGCTCTTTGATGAGAACACGATCATCTTCATAGCAACCTATCTTTATCAACCATTAACTCTATTGATCAATCTTTAACAGCAAGGTTTTCCAATGCAACGTGCGATCTTTCTTTCTATATGAGATGGATAAAAGCAACATATGCACTCATGCAGAAGGCAGTGTGGTGAATGTAATAGTGAATAATACATAAAAAAAATGTTGCTATATGATGAAAATACAACGTGATGCAGCAGTGATTGCTGCAATAAGTGAGGGTTACACAGGGTGTTGTGATGGAGGGTACTAAAGAGGTAACGCTGGGATGTTGTAGGTGGATGTGCCGAAATGCTGTGTACTTACATGTGAAGAGATGCTGGTGGCTGAAGAGTGGGTGCACAGGAGCAGTAGGGTTACACGTGAAACCCTTGAGTAAAGTAACATTCTCAAAATATCACAGGTTTTTGCAATTTATCACTTGTCAATTCCCTCTCAGACAATCCCTGAATTCCATGTTATGACCCTGTTCCTCCCCAACTTACTCAGTAGAGAAACCATCCAGACAAGGGGAAGGTTCTCTTCTAATAATAATCATCCAGTATATGCCAAATTTTATTAGGCATAGTACAAAGGGGATCCAACTTCAAGGAGGTCAAAATCTTTTGGATTACAAGGGTATAAATGCCATCTACGCAAGATGGTTTCCCATGACCTTGGTGAGATTTGCTTATTCTTTGGAATTTGAAGCAATTGTCTTCTGAAATCCATACAGCCATGGTCTTTTGGACCATGAGCTGGTGTGAATAGCTCATAGATAATCCCAGCAAGCGATGAATGCTCGCTATTCCTGAATACTCCACGTGAAAATTCTAATAGCCGAATAAAATAAAGAAATGGGAGGGAGCAGTGAATGAATCAAAAAAAAAAATGGGGGACTGAACAAAAGAAATGGGAAGATCAATCCCAACGGATTGCAAGACGCAGAGACCATGGATCATAATCATAACGGTAGAACATGGAGTTTCAAGAATGGACTAAAAAAAAAACTAAAACTACAGATTAGAAATAAAAGAACTGCAAAAGGTGAAAACAAACACGATGTATGGATGAAACCATGCTACTGGAACAGTATAAATCTAAAGATTGCCATAAAAAAAAAGGCAGACGATGGCTGAATCAATGACATGCGTGAGAAATAACCGATAAAAAAAAGGGGTTATCAAAACTAGAAATCAGATGTAAACAGATGATCAGTGTAAAATAGCAAAACATATATAGGCATAGAGATCCAAGGTGAAAGAAAAGAGGAAAATAATAATAAAATAAGAAAGAAAGAAGAAATTAAAATGAGATCAAAAGCAGATGGAAATGTATAGATCGATGCCAAATTTAAATATGAATCCATGAAATTCCATAATAAATCATAAATAAAGAAGAAAAACAATGTTGGGATGATCTGTCCCTTTGTTATAGCTAGAGGCAGATCGATCCTGCTATATGCAGGTCAATCATACCCTCCCATGCCTCATGATGACATTAATGCAGAAGAATAAGACTATAAAACGAGAAATTCCTTCAGAAAAACCTCAAAAAAGGAAAAAAAAAACTCACATAAAATCAGAAAACGCACAATAATACAGTAAAAAAAAAAAGAGGGGAGATCTCTTACAAGAAATCGAGAAGAACTGTGACTTGCTTGCAGCTATAGGGAATTCTTTCGCTATTTTTTTTACTGAAGCTAAAAAATCCTTTCGCCGGCCAGAAGAGAAGCTCCAGGGAGAATGTAGAAGAAGAAATATTTTGAAGAGACAATCGTGAAGAGGAAGAAGGATCGTAAATTGGCAAAAGCTGGGATGAGAGAGGCTCCTTCTCTGGATATTGCTATCGCCGGATCAGACTTCTTTACACCGTAACAGGGGACAACAGAGAAATGGGAGAGGTTCGGAGAAGAAGAAGAAGAAGAAGAGAAAGAGGGAAGAAGGAAGATGCGTAAAGAGGCTTCAGAGGGGTGGAGGGGTGATCACGGATGCTTCTAAAGGAAAGAGAAAGGGGGAAGGGTGAAAAAAATGGATCCCCTCTCCCTCCTGCGTGCTCCCCTTTTAAAGATCAAAAGGAGAGATCGAGAGAGGGAGGTGGTTGAAGATGGAGGGAGGAAAATCCATGGGTTTGTTGAAGATCGAAGGTGGAAATAGAGGGGAAAAGGTGCGCGGGAGATGGACGTTTGAAATTTTTCTAAAATTCCCAAGAGGAGACTCCTTTTAAAAAATTTCATAAGAGGGCTTTCAAGAGAGGTTTTTGACAAAATAATTTTTCAAAAAGTTTTTGTTTGCCTATTTCTCTGGATTTTTGGAAATTTTCTATTGTTTTCTCTTTTTCGATTTTTTTGTTCTTTTCTTTGAAATTTTAAACATATATTTGTATTTTTGAAAACAAAACTCTAAAAACTAAGAAATTTAAAATAATTTTACAAAATTTCAAAATATTCATAAAAGAAAGGTTTTTCTGAAAAATCAGGGTTATCTTGGGGAAATTTCTTAAGAAGAATGGGTTTGGATCCAGGTTTTGAGAAAATATTCGAGTTTTCAGCCTCGAATCGAGGAAAATAATGTGATGGATCCAAACGGATACCAGACGAACCGGCCGAGCTATTTAAAACTATTTTTGGTATTTTCTATAAATTTAATTTAAAATTGGATAATGAGACTCAGATTTGGATCTAGACAATGGATCCGGATCCGAAATCACGTCAGACATATAAAATGAAATTGCTCAGAAAATGATATCAGGGGTAAAAAGGGAATATTTAAAAGATTTTGAAAAATTTGGGGTGTTCACACTCTCCTTACTTTTCTCAGAAAAGTAAGTGACACATGTCACTCTTAGCTTCCTTCAGAAAAAGTAGAGGACATGTGTCACTCTTGGCCTCCTTCAGAAAAAAGCAACAATTCAAAAAAAATCAAGCACAGGCTTAGGTGGCGCAAATGCTGATTTTCCTCCATAAATTCATTTTTTATTTTTGAGGTGGCGCCACATGGTTCTTCCCTTCCTTCTCTTCCCTCCACCACATGTCACTGCAGGATGTCCCTGAGGTGGCGCCACATGGCCACCCTCTATTCTTTCAGAGCCAACCTCATTTGAATTTCAAATACAGCCTCTGAGGTGGCGCCATTTGAGAAGACTCCTCCCGCTAGCTGACACTTGTCAGAAGCAGAGCCATCCTGAACCGCCACGTGTCCAAATCCCCCTACACCAGAAAAAGTAGGAACAACTCCCCTCTGAGGTGGCGCATTCTGCTTCCTCTGTTCCTGTCCTCCTGCCACATGGCAGTGTGGAGCCATCCTGATGTGGCACCACGTGTCAGCCTCTGCTCCTTCCAGAAAAAGCAGAAATTTGAATATTTAAACTCCTCAGAGGTTGCGCCACACGGCATTCTCCCCTCCTTACAGCTTTGAATCTCAAACACCTTTTGAGGTGGTGTCATTCCAGAGCTCCCACTTGGCTTCATTTTTTCTGTTTTATTTTATTCAAAATAAAAGTAGCCCACCTTGAGGTGGCACCACATGAGGGCTCCCTACAAAAAACAAACTTTGAATTTCAAACCCCAGATAGCACCCTCTGAGGTGGCGCCATTTGGGAGACTCTTGCAGAGAAAATCAAGCTAAATTTTGAAATTTTTCAAACTCCCCTGCTGAGGTGTCTCACCAACAAAATTCACATTTTTATTTTTCTCAAAATCCAAGTGGCATGCCTTGAGATGGCGCCACATGGAGGGCTCAGATTGAGCCTGTTTGAAATTCGAAAATCTCAAAAAATGCTACAAATACAAGGTCCAACGCCCAGCTGAGGAGGAGAGCTCCTTTTGGATTTGGCATTTCAACTTAGACTTCCTCTACTACACGATTTTGAAGTTCTGAATTCACGCCCCCTTTGGGCTCAATTGAGAGGGTGCATTGAAGCACCAACATTGCTCGCACTGCTTCCAATTCGATCTAGGCGTGGATCGATTTTTGTGAATCCTCGGAAGCTCGGATCGAAGGACGACAGAAGCCGTTGGTAGGCGCTCATTTCAAGAGTTCCAAAGTTGCAGGAAAATACAAGGTGCACTTCTCTCCCTATTGATTTCATTATATTAACATCCTTACTCCATTCGTATTGTCGTTTTGAAGAAAGAGCTCATCCGAAGGATGGATCAAGCTATTCTCATAAAATAACACACATCAAAAAGAGGTTTTTCATGCTTTCTTGATTAAATCTTCACATTTCATCATGTTCATGTATTAAAATAAGTTAGATTTACATTTTATTTCATTTAAATAGCATGTTCCATGAATTTATTTAACATTTCATGCATTCAGCTTCATTTAGGTAATTCTCTGTTTTTGTCAAGCATTCCACACGTCATTTCATGCATTTATTTTTCGTTAAAAATGCTGAGAAAATCATAGTATTTGCTCTTAGGTGTCCCTAACAAGCTCCCAAAAATTTGGAATGATTTGAATTTGTTTACTGCAGTAAAAGTTCAAAATGGTAGGTCAGGTTTTGTTACCCGGGATAAGTTTTGAAAATTTATCTCCGACTTGTAAAATCAAGATCTCTCTCATATGAGGTCCGATTTTCAATTCGAAAGATGTTATGAACTTGGGATGGTGTCTAGTTTTTAATCTGATTTTTGCCAATTTTTCTGAATTTTTTTTATGTCTGAAAAAAATCCGAGAGTTCGAAACACGTGTCAGAGCCTGATTTGAGCCTCTGAGACTTTGGATCGAACAGTCTTACTATCAGTTTCGTATTTTTCTTGTCAGTCTCCTGTTTTGTCATATTTGTCTATTTTGTTGATTTAGGCAAATAATGTCGCATTTTTATCTCTGTTCATGTTGATCAAATGCTGAAACCATAAAAATGAAAGTTGTTCATGCATCTGTCAGTAGTTTCTTATTTAAATATCAGAAATTTCCATGTTCGATTGCTATTTTTTTAGCATTTTATATTAGATCAGGTCGATTTTACCTCCGTCAGAGCCAAATTCCTGTTACCGAACTCACCGTAGTTCAAATCCTGAGACTGTAAAAGCCAAAAGTGTTCAATTTTGGGTCCTTTAGCAGTCTGCAAAATCTCAGATGATTCCATGGTGAGATTTTTCTATTATCACATTATGTGTTGCATTTGGTTTGGGTCCGTAGGCGAAATTTGCCCCTTTTAGGACTTTCTTTAAATTTCAGTATCTAAACCATGTCATTTCTTGAGTTTTAGCATTCTAGGTTGTTTATCAGAATAGGTAGATGCTCCATACCGAATTTGACAGCATTTGGAATTTGTTTGATGCTCAGTTTAACCGTATCATCAAAACAGGGCCCTACGGGACCCTGATCCAAGCTAAAATCAAGCAAAATTCAAGCAAAATTCATTATTTTTGATGAACGATAGCATGTCAAAATTCTGATTTTACAATCCTAATGTGTTTAGCAGCATGTCATCATGACTCATACTGCATTTCATCATTATTTGATTCAATTCAAATTTCAAAATCTCAATTTTACCAAAATTTCCTTCAAAAAAACCTGATTTTAAAGGTGTAAGTTCAGTATTTGGGGTATTTTGGTCATTTTGACCATAATTTTGAATTTCAAACTATTTCTTACTGAATTTCTTTCATTTACATCATTTCAAATATCAAGAAAGCATGGAAATAGGGTTTATATCCAATTAAGTCCAATAATTTCAGAATATTATTGGAAAATCTTGGAAAAACCCACATATTTGAACTAACTCCATTTCAAGTATGGCAGGGACATTCAAAAGAAGGAGTTGAAGTCTGCAATTTCCTTTTATTTCATTTAATTAATAATGTAATAATGTAAATTTTGGAATAAGAGATTTAATTTTCCGCTTAGACTAGGATGCATATCATATAGTTTAAATTCCTGCAATATCCTGTTTATGCGATTCATGCATTTTATTTCAAAAGCATTATGGATGTACACAAATGGCACATGCACCAACTCTTAGGGAGTTGATGAACTCTGTGGAGTCTATATTTACGGCCCTAGTCGGAATATGGACGAGACCCAGATTCAGCATCTTCCTACCAATCACACTGAGCCTACACTCTTAGGCTATCTTCCAAAATTTCACTGCATATTTTCAATTTCATAAAATATTTTAGAATGGACTAAGTAAATTATAAACATATTCACGACCATAGTCGGAATATGTGACAATTCTACTTAGTTTAATTCTAAAATTTGCATATTTTTCTGAAAAGAGGCTTTTACAAAATGACATTCATTCATATCATTTACATCATGAAATTACTGGTTTTTCTCATGGTTTTCTCAAGAAAATCGATTTTTCAAGAAACTCTGAGAATTTTTCAAAATCGGTTTTCCCAAGTCAAGTTTTTCCACAGTTTTCCATGGAAAAGGTTATTTTCTCAAGATTTTCAAAAGGAGTCTCTCACCCTTCTCAAAGATCAAAATCGATTTCCAAGTGTTTCAAGGATAAGATTCTCAGGATTTCAATTTCCCGGATGTTGATTTTCCATCTCCAAAGAATTTTCCAATGAATCTCAACTATTTTCCAAAGAAAGCTTTCAAAACTTGAAGCTTTTCTTGACAAGCATCTTCCCTTCAAATGTTCACCCTTTTCCTAAGAATTACTTCCATTTTCCCAGGATTTTCAAACTATTCATGATTTTCCCACATCTTTATGAACTTTTTCGATATTTCAAATCCTTTTCATCTGAGTTTCATGAGAGACTGATTTCCATCTTTTTTTCCGAGAAATATCTTTCAACTCCAAAACATTTTCTGAGCATGCATCATGTTTTCCAACTTGCATTTTACAAAATCTCATAGCACATGCGTGAATTCTGTGCATTTAGGATAGAACACAATTTCGATGATTTCACTAAGTCGAGCACAATTTTGGTCCTTGGTTCGATTACCCATGTTAAAGGCGGCAGGAACGGTCGAACCTCGTACCGATAGGTCGAGCCCCATCCCATGGATTTTCCCGCTATTTTAAAAAATGGAGGTGAGTTTTTCAAAAACAATTTCCAAAACTCTGGTCAGGTTTGACTCGCGAAAGCATTTTCCTCTCTCTCCCGCAAGGGAAGGGAAGACAGAAAAATTTTGCGACGATAACAGGTTTGGCGACCATGATGGGACCTGTCCTTGTCTGATCAAAAGTGTGTTTGACTTAGTTCAATTATCAAAACTGTGTTCTCAAAATGTTAGCTCTTTACCTTTTGATTTCATGCGAACCTAGGAGCCTAGATTCTGACCTAGCTGACATTGACTACATATAGACTAGGCATGGTTTGGTAGGACCAGATTGAGGAGAAATTTTCATGCTCACATAGACTTAGGTCTAAACACAACTCTCCTCAATTTAGGATCTGAATGCAAACAATGTATGCTTCTTCAAAGATTTCAAAAGCTATCTCTCTAGGATTTAGAGCCATCTATTTCTTGCATATGATCATTTTTTTCAAACCTGCTTTACCTACTTTTACCCGGTCTTCACGTTGCTGGGCTCTCTTCCAGAACCCTAGTTCGGGACAAAGCCTCACAACTGGGCAACGTATTTGGGTTAACACCCCCTACCACGTACCGCGGGCCACAATCCGAAGTATATCGGTAGGCGCTCAAGGATGTTGAAAAACCTTACCTTAGAACCGGAGTTGAAATTATATGCCACGTACCTCAGATTTCAATTCGGGTATATCGGCATAACTGGATTGGACAAAGATGATTTGAACCTAGAGTTAGGATTAGGGTCCTACAACTATTTTCAAAATGATGCATCTAGAGTCAGCCTTTTAGGGAGTGTTGTATGCGCTTAAATGTTTGTGCAGAATGTGATTGTTTGTATGTTACCTTTATTCCTCTCACATTTTCCCAAAAGTATCCATATTTCTCATCTTTTCCTTTATTTTCTCAAACCCTGGAGGATTTTCTCAAATATCCAATTTCTTTCAAAACTCCAGGTGATTTTTCATTCTTCCGTTTTACTGGATCTCGAATTTTCCACTTCATTTTTATCCTGCCTGCAATTTTCTAAAATCATATGTTTTTCTCTCATGGTTCTCTTGGATTCTCAATCCTTTTTGTCTATTTGTGAAATTCTTCACCTAATTTCCCTCGTGCATACCTTGATTATTGCAGTGGAAACTGTTTATCCACCTTCCCTTTTGCCTTATTCTAAATCCGTTTGTGGATTATTTTTCCAAGAGATATCTCTTTCCTTCAAAAAATGGTATTTTCCTCATGGTTGATGACCTCGCCTAGGTAACAAAGCACATTTTCCGTTGTTTATTTCTCTTACAAAGAATAACAACACAATTTTCGTGATTTCAGTGGCAATTCCATCCCTAGTAATGGGATATTCTTCCAATTGTCTACCATATCGGCAATAATCATTTTCCTCCCAATCCAAAATTTCCTTAGAGTCTAATCAAGACTTTATACTGCAGAGAGCATCCGCAACATTTGATGGTTCAGACAAGATCAGGAAGAAAAACAACATCACCTCAGTACTCCTCAGCCTCAGAAGGAGAAATGGATCCCCCCAGAAGTCAAGATCAGCAGCAAGAGGACAATGGCATAGATCCACAGATGTATGTCATGTTCCAGAAAATGATGACCAAAATGATGAGTGAGCAGGCTGGCACCAGCTCAGGCAAAGATCTTTTCAGTCAGAGAATTAGAGATCATGGGGCCAAGAAAGCAACCAAGTCCTCTGAGAAAAATGTTCAAGATACTTCAGATAAAGATGATACCGAGAAAGAATGCGAGATCATTCCAGAAATCACTCGCAAGACAAAAGTTCAAGCAGTGACAGATCCTTTTCAAGCACAGTTCAAAGAAATGGCCAGAGTTGTTAAAGATCTGCAAGCCCGCAACAAGGGTAAGAAAGTCTTCACAAGTGAAGATTTCTACGATGGCTTAGAAGGAGACGATAATCTGGAGAACCTCCCCCGAAAGTTCATCAAGTTCGACGGTTCTGGTGATCCCAAAGCCCACCTCGCCATGTTTTTCGCCGAATGCTCCAAATTCAAGAGGGACAACAGAGCACTGTTCTTATGTTTTCCTCGTAGCCTAGAAGGCACTGCCGCCAAGTGGTACTCCGAGCATATCAATCCAATCGAGCTGCGAGAGTTTGATAAGGTGGTCAACCTATTCATAGAGCGATTTCTGTTCAATACTGAAGGGCCACCAACATTAAATCACATCTGTAATCTGAAGCAAGAAGATAATGAAAAAGCAAGGGACTTCATTCGCAAATGGAAAGAGACCTGCAACAAAATGAGGGATCCTATATCAGAGAGACATGCTCTATCGCTGATCCTTAATAACTTTTCGCAACCTCTGCGAGGATTAATTTCTACCTCACCCTCTAAGTCTTTCATTGAACGAGCCGAATGGCTTAAAATGAGAGTGAAGAATGGAGTCTATGAAGGCATTACCATTGCAAGAAACAGTCAAGATGCCAAAAAGAAGGCTCACTTCACTTTTTCGGCAAAATCTTTCAATAATAGCAAAGGCAACAAGAATGATCAGGGCAACAGTTTGGAGAGAATCAAAAGCCAAAAAGGGAAGGACATCAACAATGATAAACCTCTTCAATCCAGCCCTCAGCATAAGGAAAAAGATCAGGAAAAATCAAAGCGCAAGGACTGGAGAACTGATCGAGAATTTACCCCTCTGGACCAGACACTCGAGAGTATCCTCGAGTATATGCTTGCAAAAGACATTGTCCGGTTGCCTAAAGTCGCTAATCCTCCAGCAATTGTGGGCAGATTCAAAGAACAGTTTTGCAAGTTTCATCGAGCAGTAGGGCACGATACAGAAAACCGCTTCGTCCTTAAGAACATTGTTCAAGACTGCATTGACAAGAAGCTCCTCGTTGAAAATGAAAAGGAGGACTAGTCATCTTGACAAAGATTTTTTTTCACAATCATTCCAGAAGATGAGAATGCCAACACTTTCCTATTTCTCATCTTGCTTTTTCAAAAGAATAATGTAATCCCATTCTTCTTAGCTTAATTTTAAATCGAATTTTTCAATAACTTGGTGCCATCTTATTTGCTTCTTCTTCCTTTTCACAATGTCTCTCTTGTGAGAAATGATCTTGAGGACATCTACCAGTCAAGAAACTTATCGCCTTATTCATCAATTATCCTTCTTTTATTCAAAATTTTCCTCCCTAGTCACACTGGGGCATTTTTTTGAAAAATTATCTTTACCTCAAAACATCCTGTATGCAGGCAGAATAAACCAAATCTCTCATTTTGCATATATATGCACCCATTTGCATTAATTTTGCATTCATTTGCATCAAATTGCATTCAATCATATTCATTTGCATTAAATTTGCGTCAAAATTCCCCTTCAGGTTAATGGATAAACCTGAATCATTTTCCATAATTCTTCAATTTCGACCCTCGGGTCATTCAATTCTTCAATTTCGACCTCCGGATCACCCAATTTCCAATTTTCAAATTACCAAAATTCTCAATTTTGACCGCCAGGTCATCCAATTTCCATTCCCCGTTCAGGATAAGGGAATAATCCTGAAACCATTCATAGAAGCGATCCAACTCACTATAATGGTCCCCGTTCTTCATTGAACTGATAGTGTTCCAAGTGAACTGATAGTCGTTCTTCATTGAACTGATAGTGTTCTAAGCGAACTGATAATCGTTCTTCATCGAACTGATAGTGTTCCAAGTGAACTGATAGTCGTTCTTCATCGAACTGATAATCGTTCTTCATCGAACTGATAGTGTTCCCAAGCGAACTGATAATCGTTCTTTATCGAACTGATAGTGTTCCAAGTGAACTGATAATCGTTTTTCATCGAACTGATAGTGTTCCAAGTGAACTGATAGTCATTCTTCATCGAACTGATATTTGTTCTTCACTGAACCGATAGTGTTCCAAGTGAACTGATAGTCGTTTTTCATCGAACTGATAGTCGTTCTTCATCAAACTGATAGTGTTTCAAGTGAACTGATGGTCGTTCTTCATTGAACTGATAGTGTTTTAAGTGAATTGATAGTGTTCCAAGCGAATTGATAGTCGTTCTTCATCGAACTGATAGTGTTTCAAAGAACTAATAGTCGTTCTTAATTGAACTCATATAGTTCTTAGGAAACTGATAATCGTTCTTAATCAAACTGATATTGTTCCCAGGGAACCGATGGTCGTTCTTAATCGAACTGATATTGTTCCCAGTGAACCGATGGTCGTTCTTAATTGAATTGATATAGTTCTCAAGTGAACTGATAGTCGTTCTTTATTGAACTGATAGTGTTCCCAAGTGAACTAATAGTCGTTCTTCATTGAACTGATAGTGTTCCCCAGTGAACTGATTGTCGTTCTTCATTGAACTGATATTGTCCCCAGTGAGCTGATAGTCGTTCTTCATTGAACTGATATAGTTCCCAGCGAACCGATGATCATTCTTAATTGAACTGATATTATTCCCACCGATGGTTGTTCTTAATTGAACTGATATAGTTCCCAGCGAACCGATGATCATTCTTAATCAGACTGATATTGTTCCCAATGAACTGATAGTCGTTCTTCATTGAACTGATAGTGTTCCCAAGTGAACTGATAGTTGTTCTTCATTGAACTTATATTGTTCTCAGTGAGCTGATAGTCGTTCTTTATTGAACTGATATAGTTCGCAGCGAACCGATGATCATTCTTAATTAAACTGATATTATTCCCACCGATGGTTGTTCTTAATTGAACTGATATAGTTCCCAGCAAACCAATGATCGTTCTTAATTGAACTAATATTATTCCCAACGATGGTCGTTCTTCATTGAACTGATATTGTTAGTCGTCTCCTTTGGAAAGGAGATGATAATTTCCATCACGGATGCGTTAAGTAGGATTTCAAACGCTCTCTTTCACCAAGTATTTCAAGAGTATTTTGTCAATTTGTCAATCAATCACTTGTTGATTTCAAAAACTTTATTATACGAATCTTTACCCTAGTTTACCTTCAGCATTACTTCCAAAAGAGTGAAGCTTTTGCGAAAAAAGATTCAAACTTCAAATTCTTTCTATTGGCCAACCAAAAGGATGAAGGATAAATCCTCGATATGGCCAGAAAAGAAGATTCAATGTTATTGTAAAGCCATAGAAGATTGATATTGATCGCAGTTATGAAACATCTCTAAAGATTATTCTTAAAAGATAAGGCAGTGGAAATATCCTGAGTGCTAGAAAAGAGAGCATTTGCCTAAACCTTGTCTCCTTAAAATCACCTAAGCTGCAATTAAATATCTGCAAAGAGGATCTCTCAATTGTCGTCAAGATGAAGGCAAATTAAGCGAGTAGACCCCCGGGGCCAAAGAAGATTTGAAACATCTCCAAGATGACGAAGTTTGTGACGGATCCTTCCCAGGAAAGTCCAAAGCACTGTCGAGATGAAGGCAGATGCGATGAACCTCCCGACAATCCCTGAAAGATATTTAATTTCAGCTATCATCCCAAGATCTCCAACCCATGAGCCAATATCGTCAAAGAAGGATCAAAACATCTCCAAGTTGAAGGAGTTTGTGACGTACTCTTTCAAAAAGAGAGAGAGAGGAAAAAGAAGGAAAGAAAAGTCAAGACATCTCCAAAATAAAGGAGAATGTAACTGAAACCCAGAAGAGCCCCAAAAAAGTGCAGAAAGATTATCATGAGAGAAGCTCTCAAGATATCAAGCTATCGAATCTATCAAGAATCTTCTTTAAACTTGTGAAATTCTATTATCAATATCCTTTCATCAATTGCTTTCATAATATCAAATTCTCTTTCCTGTTCATATCAAGGAAATTGATAACTTCCTTGAAGAAGGTCAATCGCAAGCAATTTGGATTCCTAATCTTGATTCTACGAAGTGAAGCTCGTTTGGAGGTAATGCTTCAGGTAGAAAAGAAGGAATATTTTGCAACAATATGCATCATTTTCAAATATTTTGAATCAACAACAAAATTCTCAACATTTTGACAATATTTTCTATATATCCTGACATGAAGTGAGAGCTTGATGTCCGTCTTTGATACATCCAAACACCAATTTTAAATCCCTCTTAAGGACTTGATTCCTTCCCTTAGAGCTCTCATATTCGCACACTTCCCTGTGTCCTCACTGTCCCACTATAGACAGTCCCATTTCGGTTCGAGGTCGAACCACCAGTCATTTTCTCGCAAAAGGCAATTTCAAAAGCTATTTAGTCTCAGCAATGAGACGCCCAAGATCAACCCCTTTTCAAGCTTTAGGGACCCCATTTTCCTTCTTTTTTGCAAAACCCCTGTCGGACTTATTGTGCAAAATCCGAAGGTTCCATCATGGTCTCTTCTTTCGAGGATTCTGTTCATTTTCCGCCCAATCAGGATAAGGGTACAAACCTGAGCCTCATTTAAAGAGGTATTTTATTTTCCGCCCGATCATGATAAGGGTATAAACCTGAGCCTCATTCAAAGAGGTATTCCATTTTTCGCCCAATCAGGATAAGGGTACAAACCTGAGCCTTCTTTGAAGAGGTATTTCATTTTCCGCCCAATCAGGATAAGGGTACAAACCTGAGCCTCCTTTGACGAGATATTTCATTTTCCGCCTAATCAAGATAAGGGTATAAACCTGAGCCTCATTCAAAGAGGTATTTCATTTTCCGCCCAATCAGGATAAGGGTACAAACCTGAGCCTCATTTAAAGAGGTATTTCATTTTCTGCCCGATCAAGATAAGGGTATAAACCTGAGCCTCATTCAAAGAGGTATTTCATTTTCTGCCCGATCAGGATAAGGGTATAAACCTGGGCCGCATTCAAAGAGGTATTTCATTTTCACCCAATCAGAATAAGGGTATAAACCTGGGCCTCATTCAAAGAGGTATTTCATTTCCGCCCGATCAGGTTAAGGGTACAAACCTGAGTCTCATTTCTATAAGATATTTCATTCCCCAATCAGGTTAAGGGTCAAATCTGAGCTTCGTTCTATGCGAGGTATTTTTGTCCCATCCAGGATAAGGGCAAAAACCTGAATTTCACTCTCACAGAGTGAGTCGTTCCTCTTCATTCTCCATTTCATATCTACCATCTTCATCAGGGATAATTTCCTCACACCCAGTTATATCCTTCTTACTGAGGCATTTTATAGGGCCCAAATTTGGTGTGTTTTTCTTTGCCACTAAGCTCAGCCACAAGCCGGCTTAGCAGCAAAGATGGGCATCTGTAAACACCCCAAATTTTCACTCACCTCACCGACATTGCTACCAAGCATCATCATCCAGCCTCCGAAATTGTTGAAGGGCAAAGTGGTCATTTTTTGAGCTCGGAACTTCCAAAAGCCCAAATTGCATCTGCAACTCTCGAAATTTATCTATTTTTACTTAGAGGTTCAAAGTTTTATCCCTGATAGGAGACTGGAATCTCCAAATCCTGGTTCAAGATTACATTTCATAAGACAAGGCATTGCATATCATTACATGAGCATTCCATATCACCATACTGCACAACATGTCATTTCGAGGTCCAGAACTCTCGTTTCAAAATCTTCAATCCAGATTCGAATTTCAACTCTTTTTAAAATTGATTACAAAACCCTGGGTCTTAAAAATTATCAATTCTTCCCATTTTACCCCCAGGACTCCGAATTTCAAAATATTTCCTCAGGAAAATGATCTGGATAGTTTTCAATATGGATTTCAGCCACTTCATCTCAGATTTTACCCTTTTGTCAGCAATTTCCAATATCATTCTTTTGCAAAATCACCCCACAAGGGTCAACTCTTTTCAAAAAATTTGTTTTGCCAATTCGTCCAAATTTTTATGAAAATTCCAAAAAGAGGTTTTTTGTCTTGTCTTTATTTCAATAAAGAAGCAATGTGGGGCCCACATTGAGGTAGTGTCACATAGGCTTTTCTTTTGAAAAACTTGAATTTTGAAAAACCCAAAAATATAGGAGCCTTGTCCCTAAACTGGCGCCACTTGTCTTTTTCTCTCTCTTCCCATTTCCCTGTCATGTGTCAGCGTGGGGTTCACCTAGAGGTGGCACCACATGTCATTTTCTATCTCTTTCCATTTCTTTGCCAAGTGTTAGTGTGGGGCCTCTTCAAGATGGCACCACCATCTTCCCCCTATGCCATGTGTCATTCCCAAGTCACCATGAGACGCCAAGTGTCATGTGCTGCCCTGTTCAAAAAAGTAAAGCTTGTCTCCTCTGAGGTGGCGCCATTTGAAGTGTGTCTCCTGCAGAGGACACGTGTCAATCTCTCCCTTCTTCAGAAAAAGCAGACTGACACATGTCTCTCCTTACTTTTCTCAGAAAAGTAAGTGACACATGTCACTCTTAGCTTCCTTCAGAAAAGTAGAGGACACGTGTCACTCTTGGCCTCCTTCAGAAAAAGCAACAATTCAAAAAAATTCAAGCACAGGCTTAGGTGGCGCAAATGCTGATTTTCCTCCATAAATTCATTTTTTATTTTTGAGGTGGCGCCACATGGTTCTTCCCTTCCTCTCTTCCCTCCGCCACATGTCACTGCAGGATGTCCCTGAGGTGGCGCCACATGGCCACCCTCTATTCTTCCAGAGCCAGCCTCATTTGAATTTTAAATACAGCCTCTGAGGTGGCGCCATTTGAGAAGACTCCTCCAGCTAGCTGACACTTGTCAGAAGCAGAGCCATCCTGAACCGCCACGTGTCCAAATCCCCCTCCACCAGAAAAAGTAGGAACAACTCCCCTCTGAGGTGGCGCATTCTGCTTCCTCTGTTTCTGTCCTCCTGCCACATGGCAGTGTGGAGCCACCCTGATGTGGTGCCACGTGTCAGCCTCTGCTCCCTCTAGAAAAAGCAGAAATTTTAATATTTGAACTCCTTAGAGGTGGCGCCACATGACATTCTCCCCTCTTTCCAGCTTTGAATCTCAAACACCTTTTGAGGTGGCACCATTTCAGAGCTCCCACTTGGCTTCATTTTTTCTGTTTTATTTTATTCAAAATAAAAGTGGCCCACCATGAGGTGGCACCACATGAGGGCTTCCTGCAAAAAGAAAACTTTGAATTTCAAACCCCAGATAGCACCCTCTGAGGTGGCGCCATTTGGGAGACTCCTGCAGAGAAAATCAAGCTAAATTTTGAAAATTTTCAAACTCCCCTGCTGAGGTGTCTCACCCACAAAATTTACATTTTTGATTTTCTCAAAATCCAAGTGGCATGCCCTGTGATGGTGCCACATGGAGGGCTCAGATTGAGCCTGTTTGAAATTCGAAAATCTCAAAAAATGCTACAAATACAAGGTCTCACGCCTAGCTGAGGAGGAGAGCTCCTTTTGGATTTGGCATTTCAACTTAGACTTCCTCTACTACATGATTTTGAAGTTCTGAATTCATGCCCCCTTTGGGCTCAATTGAGAGGGTGCATTGAAGCACCAACATTGCTCGCACTGCTTCCAATTCGATCTAGGCATGGATCGATTTTCGTGAATCCTCAGAAGCTCGGAACGAAGGACGAAAGAAGCCGTTGGTAGCTGCTCATTTCAAGAGTTCCAAAGCTGCAGGAAAATACAAGGTGCACTTCTCTCCCTATTGATTTCATTATATTAACATCCTTACTCCATTCGTATTGTCGTTTTGAAGAAAGAGCTCATCCGAAGGATGGATCAAGCTATTCTCATAAAATGACACACATCAAAAAGAGGTTTTTCATGCTTTCTTGATTAAATTTCTGCATTTTATCATGTTTATGTATTAAAATAAGTTATATTTACGTTTTATTTCATTTAAATAGCATGTTCCATGAATTTATTTAACATTTCGTGCATTCAACTTCATTTAGGTAATTCCTTGTTTTTGTCAGTCAGTCCACACGTCATTTCATGCATTTATTTTTTGTTAAAAATGCTGAAAAAATCATAGTATTTTCCCTTAGGTGTCAATAACAAGCTTCCAAAAATTAGAAATGATTTGAATTTGTTTACTATGGTAAAACTTCAAAATGGTAGGTTGGGTTTTGTTACCCGGGATACGCTTTGAACATTTATTTCCAACTTGTAAAATCGATATCTCTCTCATATGAGGTCCGATTTTCGATACAAAAGATGTTGTGAACTTGGGATGGTGTCTAATTTTTAATCTGATTTTCTCCAATTTTTATGAATTTCATTGATGTCTAAAAAAAATCTGAGAGTTCGGAACACATGTCAGAGCCGGATTTGAGCCTCTAAGACTTTGGATCAACTTAAGTCGATGGGTTCTCTTTGGGTATTGCTCCAAATCCAATTCTGTAAAAAGTAAATGTCACATTCGGAATGTCTTCTGTTTGCATTTGAAATTTTATGATTTTTAGAACAGTCTTACTATGAGTTTCGTATTTTTCTTGTCAGTCTTCTGTTTTGTCATATTTGTCTATTTTGTTGATTTAGGCAAGTAATGTCGCATTTTTATCTTTGTTCATGTTGATCAAATGCCAAAATCATAAAAATTAAAGTTGTTCCTGCATCTGTCAGTAGTTTCTTATTTAAATATCAGAAATTTACATGGTCGATTGCTATTGTTTTAGCATTTTATATTAGATCAGGTCGATTTTGCTTCCGTCAAAGCCAAATTCCTGTTACCAAACTCACCGTAGTTCAAATCCCGAGACTGTAAAAGCCAAAAGTGTTCAATTTTGGGTCCTTTAGCAATCTGCAAAATCTCAGATGTTTCCATGGTGGAATTTTTGTATTATCACATTATGTGTTGCATTTGGTTCAGGTCTGTAGGCGAAATTTGCCCCCTTTAGGACTTTCTTTAAATTACAGTATCTAAACAATGTCATTTCTTGAGTTTTAGCATTCTAGGATGTTTATCAGAATAGGTAGATGCTCCATACCGAATTTGACAGCATTTGGAATTTGTTTGATGCTCGGTTTAACCATATCATCAAAACAGGGCCCTGCGGGACCCTGATCCAAGCGAAATTCATTATTTTTGATGAATGATAGCATGTCAAAATTCTGATTTTACAATCCTAATGTGTTTAGCAGTATGTCATCATGCCTTATACTGCATTTCATCATCATTTGATTCAATTCGGATTTCAAAATCTCAATTTTACCAAAATTTCCTTCAAAAAACCCTGATTTTAAAGATGTAACTTCAATATTAGGGGTATTTTGGTCATTTTGACCACAATTTCGAATTTCAAACTATTTCTTACTGAATTTCTTGCATTTATATCATTTCAAATATCAATAAAGCATGGAAATAAGGTTTATATCCAATTAAGTCCAATAATTTCAGAATATTATTGGAAAATCTTGAAAAAACCCACATATTTGAACTAACTCCATTTCAAGTTTGGCAGGGACATTCAAAAGAAGGAGCTGAAGTCTGCAATTTCCTTTTATTTTATTTAATTAATGATGTAATAATGTAAATTTTTGAATAAGAGATTTAATTTTCCGCTTAGACTAGGATGCATATCATATAGTTTCATATAGTTTAAATTACTGCAATATCTTGTTTATGCGATTCATGCATTTTATTTCAAAAGCACTATGGATGTACATGAATGGCACATGAACCAACTCTTAGGGACTTGATGAACTCTGTGGAGTCTATATTTACGACCCTAGTTGGAATATGGACGAGACCCAGATTCAGCATCTTCCTACCAGTCACACTGAGCCTAAACTCTTAGGCTATCTTCCAAAATTTCACTGCATATTTTCAATTTCATAAAATATTTTAGAATGGACTAAGTAAATTATAAACATATTCACGGCCACAGTCGGAATATGTGACAATTCTACTTAGTTTAATTCTAAAATTTGCATATTTTTTTGAAAAGAGGCTTTTACAAAATGACATTCATTCATATCATTTACATCATGAAATTACATTCTAAAATGAGGCTTTCACAAAAGAGGCTTTCTCATGGTTTTCTCAAGAAAATTTCATTCTCAAGAAAATCGATTTCTCAAGAAACTCTGAGAATTTTTCAAAATTGGTTTTCCCAAGTCAAGGTTTTCCACAGTTTTCCATGGAAAAGGTTATTTTCTCAAGATTTTCAAAAGGAGTGTCTCACATTTCTCAAAGATCAAAATTGATTTCCAAGTGTTTCAAGGATAAGATTCTCAAGATTTCAATTTCCCGAATGTTGATTTTTCATCTCCAAAGAATTTTCCAATGAATCTCAACTATTTTCTAAAGAAAGCTTTCAAAACTTGAAGCTTTTCCTGACAAGCATCTTCCCTTCAAATGTTCACCCTTTTCGTAAGAATTACTTCCATTTTCCCAGCATTTTCAAACTATTCATGATTTTCCCACATCTTTATGAACTTTCTCGAGATTTCAAATCCTTTTCATCAGAGTTTCCTGAGAGATTGATTTCCATCTTTTTTTCTGAGAAATATCTATCAACTCCAAAACATTTTCTGAGCATGCATCATGTTGTCCAACTTGCATTTTACAAAATCTCATAGCCCATGCCTGAATTCTCTGTGCATTTAGGATAGAACACAATTTCGATGATGTCACTAAATCGAGCACAATTTTGGTCCTTGGTTCGATTACCCCTGTTAAAGGTGGCAGGAACGGTCGAACCTCGTACCGACAGGTCGAGCCCCATTCCATAGATTTTCCCGCTATTTTCAAAAACAGAGGCGAGTATTTCAAAAACAATTTCCAAAACTCTGGTCAAGTTTGACTTGCGAAAGCATTTTCCTCTCTCTTCCACAAGGGAAGGGAAGATAAAAAAAATTTGTGACAATAACACTTTGCCTTGCAGATTCTGGCCAGTTTGGATTTATTTTGAAAAATGTTGGTATTGATAACAAGCTTTTTGAGCGATTTAGGAGCCATGATTCCGGCAATCCTGTAAGCGCAAAAAAAGTTTTTGAGAAAAAAGGTAAGATATTTAAAAATAGCCTTTTGTACAGAAACAGAGAATGACAATATAGACAAGGATATAAGCGAAGAATTTGTGTACACCAAGATGAGCAGAGGAAGCAAAAATTTTCATTGATTAAGTAATTTTGATATTTACAGATGATTGTTGAAGGAAAGAAAGAAAACAGGGCGGATCTTTGCCCTTTACAAGATGACATTGAAAGGAAAAAAAAAAGAAAGCAGAAAACACTGGCATTGTCTTCTTCACTGGGCTCCCTTGACGAAGGTGGTCGTTCTACCGGACGATCGACCTGCAAAACCCAAACCCGCGCTGGTGACATGCTGAGCGGGGATGATCGGCTCTAGGATGCCATCTCTATTCTTACCAAGGCCCCTGAAGGGCTGGTAGCCATGATTCATTAAAAGATCAAACCCTTTTCTAGATTTCGAAAACTGAGAGAAAAGAGGGTGATCTTCGAGGAAAGCGCAATCGAGACGCCCACCCAGTTTAAAGAAACGAGGTCTCTGCCACTGGACCACTGCTGCAACGTTTTTGGTTGGATGGATCTCTTTCATCTTTAACATGTCCAGACTTTCACTCAGATTGATTTCATCGACTTCCCTGGCGCTCAGGATGTTGGCAGTGAAAGTAGGATGAGGAATCATTGGCTGCGAGAGTCTTTCCTCGGGATCCTCTCCTAGGACTGTGGTAATCATGCCTCCTTTCGACCATTTGATGCACTGATGAAGGGTTGAAGGAACAACATTGGTATTGTGGATTCAAGTGCGCCCTAGAAGAAGATTGTATGTGGGTGGCACATTGACTACGTGAAACAGGATTGTATGCACCGAATAGTTGATGAAAATTTTGAGAAATATCTTCCCCTTGGCCGTCTGCCCATGATTGTCGAAACCGTAAATCATGATCGGATCAGGGGTGTATTCTTCTTCCTTTAGACCCAAAGCCTTAGCCGTCATCTTCGGACAGATATTGAGGTTGCTGCCTTCATCAACTAACACATGAGGGACTGTCATGCCTCTGGTCCGCACCACTATGTAGAGAGCGTTGTTGTGGAAAGAATGAGGTTTTGGCAAATCCTCATCAGAAAATGTGATAGGTGCGTTCGTCATAGCCTGATTGACGATTTGAGCCATATCCTCCGGTGTGGTGCTAGGTTTGACCTTGATTTTTCTGAGCAGATTTTCTAGCACTTGCTGATGTTCAGGCAAAGCATGGGTCAGATCCAGGATAGAAATGTTTGATAAAGCAGTAATTGGCTTCTGTATTGACCCTGAAGCCTCTTCTTTTTTTAAGCTGCCTTGACGAAGCGCTTCGAAATCCTGGGTCATAGCTTGGCGATGTCGGCCGTTGTTTTTGCTGGTTTCTTGTTGTTGGAAAATGCTGTAATATCCACCCTCTTGGCGGAAGACTGCGATTGAAGAAGGACGAGGACCTGATGTTGATCCTGAATGTCCTGACTGAAACATGGTTGAATGCTGTCTTGCAGAGAAAATGGTTGTTCTGTGATGACTGAAGCTGAATGCTTAGAAAATGGTTTGGACAAGATTTCCGGTTGTTCTTCCTCATCCTCGATTAACAAGTTCTTGTCGATGCAATCTTGGATGATGTTCTTCAGGACAAAATAGTGTTCGGTGTCATGTCCAATAGTCCGGTGAAACTTGCAGAACTTATCAGTCCATTTTCCCATAGCAACGGGAGGATCTGCCACCTTGGGGAGTTTTATCATTCCCATTGACATCATATATTCCAAGATGTCTTCACGGGACTGTTCTAGAGCTGTAAACTCTCGATCATAACTCCATCCCTCGTGTTTTGGCTTTTCTTGTTGCTTTGCTTCTGGCTGAGGCGCTGACTAGACGGGCTGTGGCTTAACAAACTTTCCCTTTTGGGCTGCAGAGTTTGTCATTTCGGCCCTAGGGTGTCCGACATTCTTGTTACGATTTTTCTTGTTTTTCTTGTTGCCTGAACTACTGTTGTGGTCTGAGAATTCCGTGGAGTAAGCAACATGTGCTTTCTTCTTTTGTTCATGATTCCCTCGAATGAAAGGGTAACCCTCATATAGGCCGTTATCCAGTTCTGTCTCGAGCCACTCGGCTCTCTCAATCAACTTGATGAATTATTTGGTGGGAGATGTGGAAATGAGGTTCCTCAGAGGCTGAGCAAAGTGTGAACACCCCAAATTTTTCAAGATCTTTTAAATATTCCCCTTTTTTCATTTTTTTTGAGTAAATGAGTCATTTTAAATCTAAATTCTAGTTCATTTCTCAAGTTTTATTGAAATTAAAATCATTTCATATGTTTAAATGGATTTTGGATCTGGATCCATTGCCCAGATCCAAATCTGAATCTCCTTGTTCAAATTTTAAATTAAAATTATAGAAAATACCAAAAATAGCCTTTAAATAGCTCGGATAGTCCATTTGACATTCGTTTGGATCCATCATGTTGTATTTCTCGATTCGAGTCCCAAAACTCGAACATTTTCTCAAAACCTGGATTCAAACCCATTCCTTTGAAGAAACTTTCCCCAAAATAACCCTGATCTTTCAGAAAAACCTTTCTTTTATGAATATTTTGAAATTTTGTAAATTTAACATTAATTTTCTTAGTTTTAGAGCTTTGTTTTTTTTACAAATATATGTTTAAAAAGAAAAGAACAAAAAAATAAGAAAATCAAAAATCCAAAAAAAAAAAACTGCAATCTACCTTCCTTTTTCTAAAAACCTTTTTGATAAAAACCCTCTCTTGAGACCACTTTTTGAAAACAAAAACTATTTTTTTTTTTAGGAAATTTCTGAAAAGGAGACCCCTGTAGGGAATTTTAGAAAAATTACAACGGCTCCCTCCGCCTCCCACCATCGATCTTCAAACGAACCTCCCTGGAGTCTCCCTCAACCTCTGATCTTCAACAACCCATCTCTCTTGAATGCTCCTCTCCTTCTTTAAAAAGGGAGCACGCAGGAGAGAGAGGGGGTCGTCTTCTACCCCTCCACATTCTCCTCTCCATCGGCATCCAGTTTCACCCCTCCACCTTCTTCTCCTTCACGCATCCATCTTCGACCCCTCCATCTATATTTTTTCCTTTGTCGCCTCCAAACAGCAAATATGTCACTCTGTGGAGCGGGTGTATGAGGGAACGGTAAAAAAAAAGAAATCCTGTAACAGAAAACCTCCCCACGGTGGGAGAAAAGGCTCGACTCTTTCATTCAGGATCAGGTAAGTCCCTCCTCCTTTCTGTCATTCTATTGTTTTCTCCTAAAAAATTTTCCTGTTTTACTATCAACGCACTATGGAGGGGTGAGTTGCCTATAGCAACATCAATCCCTCCCTTTGTGCAATATCAATGGAACCGATCGTTCCAATACCTATGTTACTTCCTTTATTTTAAAATTTTCTTTACATTTAAGTAATTTTGAGTATCCATCGATTTAGTATAATGTTATTTGATTTTAATTTTCTGGGATATGATCGATTTCCCCATTTCTCTCTTCATTTTCAATTTTGGATTTCTTATTTTCCCTGTTTTGATTTATCGTTTGCATCAATCCGTGATATTCGGTCTCCTTGCTGGTCCTATAGATTTGGATTGATTAACGTACCAGGGATTTGCTCAATTGACTTATATATTTGTTTCAGCAATGGTTGTTTAATCCCTTGATTTATTGATTACGGGTTTAAACCAATGAACCTCGCCATTTCTTTCCCACCTGCATCATCATTCCACTTATTGAGACTCACCCATCCTATACATCATCTGTTGACCCCTCCATCACTTACATATGTTTGATCTCCATCCCCTGCCACACTGTGCATCATTCACCGTTTTACCTTCATGACAACAGTAAACCACCATCACGTCACCTCTTACCTTCATTATAATACATCATATACGCCTTTCACGGAGGGGTAAGGCAGGCGAACATGTTATGGTAAAATCTATACCTGTGTAAACATTCTCCAGCATGTTAGTTCATCATATTGTGATCGGTGGGTTGCATGATCCAAGGTTTAGATCAAACATCGGTCTACAAGGACCAATGACGATTGGTAGTAATTTCATGTACCAATGCTGATCTTCTGGAAAGATATTTTAGGAAGTTTCAAGATAGATGTCGATCTGGAGTTCACAATTTGCCAGGAGAGAAATTCAGGGAGTCAAAAAGGCTGCAGAAGAAATTCACCACAAAGGCTTGAAGGATTTCTGCACATTGATTCTGTGCTTTATGTTTTGATATTAACATTAAGTTCAGTCAGAGGTTTGCATCCATATATACATTTTCTTTTTTTTCTTTTTTTTTTCTTCTCCTCCTTTCTTTCTTTATGTTCATATGTATACATTTTTTTTAGCTCATACGCATACTCCTGTTAAAAGCATAGGTTTAAAAAAAAAAAAAAGAGAAAAAAAAGGGGAAGCATCATCTCTTGATCTGTGCGTTTAGTCTAATTCCTATACTAGAACTTTCACAGCATCCCAACATAATTTCCTTTGTAGTCCCATCTGCAACCCAACATTATGTTTGTCCCCATCTTAAATATTTTCTCAAATTTCTATAAGTCATCAATATATTCATATCATTTGTTTGCCTTGTGATGTCACCTCTTATTTTTATCTGTTTTGTTTACTAAAAATCCAAGGTACTCTTTATTGAATATTCCTACAAAGTGACCAAGCATGTTACAGTATGTATTTTAAAACCCCCTGTGGATGATGGTGAGGCCATCGTTCCTCATAGGCTTGTTTGCATTGGTTGAAATAGAGCTGGTATCTCTGATGAGTGATGTTTGCTCAGAAAATTCAGAGGGTGCATTTGTAAGATTCAAGGTATAAAAACCTTCCTCTTTAGTAATCACCTTGGAGTTTCTCTCAGGATAGCACAACTATCATCCATCGACAAGTGATGGACTGATGAAAACCCAGTAAACAGAGGGTGTTCCATCAATTCCTCATGATTTAGGAGGCATTGGTAACAATTGACTCGGTTTGTTGAAAGCAAGCTAGATTCTGACTCAATTTCTTTGGAGCAAGGCATTAATCATTCTGCACTTGATTTTATCATGAGATATGAGTTGCATTTGGGCATTTTCATTTCACGCATTAATCTATGTCGTCATCAGTTTACATATAGCGATTTTGATCTTTACTCCACTGTCGTTATGTTTTCGCATCTGTTTTCTTGTTTTATTGAACTTCTTGCTCTGTTCTGGATGTTTTGTTATATGGCATGAACACATTTGATCCCCAATTCTTCCGATGGATCTACCCATGATATGGTACGACTGAGCATGGCGTCATTTGGTTAGTCCATAAAACCTATAGAGAGATATATTCTTACCTGTCCTGCATGTTGTATGACCCATTCACCACATCGTGTTGGTTTTGGCTGGATCATTATCCCAGTATCATTCGTCGCATGATTAATGTGCTGGAGCATGCTGTAAATTATATTACATAGTGTTTGCCAAGTATAGCATCATCTTCTCCCATTTCCCTGTACATCTCTCATTACATGATTATATGTTTATTCTCCATCACATTAAACTAGCTAATCTATTCCAAGTTGGTATATCCATGGGACTGGTGTGTCATCACCAATGATTACATCGCCATGTTTATGGGATTCTGCCTTAATCGATGCATGTAGGCATCTTAGTGAATAGGGGTAATAAGTGATGAGGCTCTCAATCTTTCAGTCTCTTGCCTGGATGTTATTGATATTGTGCTGCAGGTATACTCTCATTTTGTTATTATCACATAATTCATTCTTCCTCATCTCTATGTTATTTATAAAGTTATTCATGTAAATTGATTTATTGTTTTCAATTCGTGCATGCCCCAAAGAGTTTCAAAGTTCAACAGGAGGTAGCTCTTATACGCAGGCATCAAGCATACTCCTGAAGGATGGCACTTCGATATCAAAATAGATCTAAGTGTGGATGATCTGTTAGACTGATGAAAGTGCAAAATCTCCAGGTGAATCCGACCTTTGTTTTAACAAAGAAGGAGCATTGTGAACAGGCCCTACTTCCTTCCTTTTGATTCACTGGTAGCCAAATTGAAAGTAGATGTTCTGCTTTCTGGAGATACATGGTTGAAGTGGGATGTCTTGCTGTTCCAGGATTAGATCTGAATTCTCTGCAAAATCAAGCTTTGTTGAGCCCAGCTTCATCAGCTCATTATTCTGCGTTTATGCCTGTCACCATACTAATAGCCTATTCCCAGCTCTTAACATAGAAGCCCACATGAATATCTACCTACATTTTCAGACACTATCCTATTACTCACCTAATCCCCTGCAATTATGATGTTCCAGCCCCATTATAACCCCCAGGTAAACAAGATTCCAAGGGAATCAAGCCAAGAATAACCATGATATCCAGCTATCTCCCTGTTAGAAATTGCAGACATTTCTGCAACAAATCCCATAAAAAAAAAAAAAACTTTTTTTAGATGTACATAAGCTCCCAGCCTGGATCAACTAATTGGCAAATGTTATGCAGCCATGGAGTCTGCAGTCAATACCAAATTGTGACTTAAGCGAGACAGCAAGCAGTTGCCTTTGCCTTCGTGATGTTTGAGATCGTCCAACATGCGGTCTGTAGTAGTATATGTCTCACATGTTTTCCCATTTGTGCCAATAGTTATTCTCCAGCCAGCACTCCCCTCACCAGCCACAATCACTATTTACCCAATTCCTCACCTCCAATACATCATCACTGCTTTCATGATGATATTTTAGTCGACCTTTATTGTTGGGACTATATATATTCATTGTATTATGTAACATATCATAGCATTTTCACTCACTATACTGGCAATGCTATTTGCCTAGCACAACCCCTATTTCTCCTCATTCGCCATCCCCCCACGCCTAAGATCGTAAACATCATTTCATTTAAAGCCTAAGTTAGATACATGAGTTTCTCACCACTTGTAACTCTAATATCAAAGTAATATTTGCTATCCTCTTCTAATATTTTTGTGTTTTGCAGGAAATACATGAAAGATGCTATTTTCTAGAATTAGAGATTCTTGTAAAATTTAAGTTAAAATTTGTAATAGCTAGATATAATGAGAATTTACATTTTAGCTTTTAGATAGAATGAATGAGCATTGTAAATATCATGAATTACTTGTTCTTCATGCATTTTTCCTTTATTTCTCAAAATCTCACATTGGTGAAACACGAATGGCACGCGCACCATTTCGTAAGAGGTAAATTAATTCTAAGTTGATGATCCATATCAATGGCCATAGTCAGGGTGTGGACAAAACTTAGTACTTTTATCTTTTACGAAATAACACTGGATCCACACTGGATCTATTTTCAAAATTCATCATATTTCCTTAAATATTTTCTTCTTTTATTAGAATTTAACTTAAAATTGATTCAAAATATATACCAATGGCCATAGTCAGGGTATATTGAGAGTTAATTTCATTTTAAATTCTATAAAAGCACCAAATGTATTTTATTCTTCTCTTGAATTTAAATATAGATTATTATGTAATACATTCAATGACCATAGTCAAGGATGTATTATATTTTCAATCTTGTTTTAATTCATCCAAAGACTGAAATAGCTTTTCAAAATTCAATTTCAAATTCTTTAAATTCATTCATCATTTAGGATAGAACTACATCATATTTTCCAAATTTCCTTTTTCAAAACTCCAAGTGATGTAAATATCTTCTTCAATCAATCTTCAATCCTATTCATCTTTTCATTTTCAATTCTATTTCATTTTCCATCTCAAAGTCCAATTTAACTTTGAGATTTCAAATTCATTTCATATTCAAAATTTCCAATTCAAATTCATTTTCAAAGTTCAATTTGACTTTGAAATTTCAAATTCATTTTCAAAAGCTCCAATCAAACTCAAAGTTCAATTTAAGTTTGAGATTCTTGATTCATTTCAAACTTCAAATCCAAGGTCTAAATTGATTTTGGGATTCATCTGTATATTTAAAATTCAATTTCTAAAATTTCTTTTCCCAAATTCAAATCAGACTTAGAAATTCTTGATTCATCTTCTAAATTTAACTCCAAATCCATTTTAAGATCCAAGATTCAGCACTCATATTGGATCTCAGACTTCAGATCCAATTTCTCTTTAGGATCCAGAATTCAACACTCATGTTGGATCTTAGACTTCGGATCCAATTCCTCTTTAGGGTCCAGAGTCCAATTTCACTTTTGGATCTCAGACTCCAGATCCAATTCCTCTTTAGGATCCAGAGTCCAATTTCACTTTCGGATCTCAGACTCCAGATCCAATTCCCAATTAGGATCCAGAATCCAATTCTACTTTGGATCTCAGGCTTTTAGATCCAAAAATCCATCTCAGGATCCAGAATTCAATCACACTTTGGATCTCAGATTTCAGATCCAATTCTCCTTTAGGATCCAGACTCCAATTTCACTTTGGATCTTAGACTTCAGGTCCGAATCTATTTTAGGATCCGAAACCCAATCTACATTCCCAATTCTAGATTTCAATTCCAATTCCATTTTCAGATCTTATTTGAACTCCCTAAATCAATTTCTATTTCTAAATACCATTTGGATCCCTCAGATCTATTCTAAATTTCAAACTTCAAAATCTAAATTCAAATTCATCTCAAGCATTTCATTTCCTTTCCTAAAATTTAAATTCAAATTCAAAATCCATTTTTTCTTAAACTTTGAAACTTCATCTCCTTCTATTTTTCAAAGCTCCAAGTCATTTCCTCCTCATTTATTTTTTTCAAAAATTCTGATCTACTTCTCTGATCTATTTCAAGTTCTAAGTGAGATTTAAACATTTCTTCACTCCCGTACCAAGTTCATCTCAGAATACTTGGAAATTTCCAAAACCTCCTTTCAAAAGAGCATAACATTCTTGCATTGCACAAGCATGATTCTTTGTGCATTTAGAGTTAGAATAAATTCTTAGATTATGTTTAGGCAAAGCAAAAGGCATAGATTCGATCCTTGGTTCGATTACCCCTGGTAAAGGCGCCAGGAACGGTCGAACCTCGTACCGATGAGCGAATCCCGTCTCTCCATTTTTCCCGCAAATATTTTCAAAACGGAGGCGAGTAATTTTCTAAATGTTTTCAAATAAAGGTCAAGTGAAAACCGCGCAAAAGAGTTCCTCTTCTCTTTCTTTCTCTTCTTTTTCTCTTCTCTCTTTCTTTTCTTTCTTTTATTTTCTTCCCTTCAAAAAGGAGGAAAATAGAGGTCAGAAAAGGAAAAGAGAAGGAAGAGAGAGAAACCAAACGAGAGAGGAAAAATTTTGTGATGATCACAGGTTTGGCGACCGTGATGGGACCTCGTCTTCGTCCGGTTGAATCTATGCCTTTGCTTTGCTTTTATATAATCTAAGTCTTTATTCTGACATATGTCAGCTACATTTTTTTTCATGCAAACCTTAGGAAGCCTAGATTTTGTCCTAAGCTGACATCATTGCATATAGGATCTAAGTATGGTTTGGTAGGACCATATTGAGGAGATTATCCATGTTCACATTAGACTTAGGTCTTAAATACAACTCTCCTCAATTTTAGGGATTGAATGCAGACAATGTATGCAAGTGTATGCTTCTTTTAAAATCTATCTCTTTAGGACTTGCATTAGAGCCTTCTGATTTTATTTGCATGTTGATCATATTTTGAAAACAACCTTACCTATATTGAACCGGTCTTCACGTTGCTGGGCTGTCTCACTGAACCATAGTTCGGGAGAGAGCCTCACAACTGGACCACTTATTTGGGTTCACGCCCCCCTACCACGTACCTAAGGGCCATAGTCCGAGGTATATCGGTAGGTGCTCAAGGATGTTGGAAAGCCTTTACCTTAGAACCGGAGTAAATACTTTATATGCCACGTACTTCGAGCTTCGGCTTGAGTATATCGGCATATCTTGATTGAAATCAGATGATATAAATCTTAGAGTTAGGATTAAGGTCCTATCAGCCATTTCAAATATTGCATATAGAGTCAGCTTTAGGGAGTGTTGTTGGTATATCCTTGCTTGTATATCTGTGATTGTGTGATATTTTATATCTTCCTTATATTTTCCAAAACCCTGGGTATATGTTTCAAAATGTCCTCTTTATTTTTAAAACCCAGGTGTATTTTTCTTTATCCTTTTCTTCTTCTTCTTCTAAAAATTCTTCCAAAATCTTCTGATCCTGCCTGCAAGTTCTTCAAAAGTTTAAATCCTTACCATTTATTCTCAAAATTCCATTTTTCCTTTTATTTTTCTTCTATTTTTATATTCTTGTTTATATTTTCATAAAAATTGATCATGCATATAATTCAGGGTTTATTAACATTTAAATATGCATGATTGTATGAAATAATGTTTTAAAAACCCAACTTTATGTTAGTTTTCGAGTAAATGTGCTAAAATGATTTAAAAATAGAAAATGCATGAAAAATAGTTTTAATTTACATTTTTATACATATTTTAGTTTTTCTATAATCATAGTAGTTTAGTTTTAGTTTTTTTTAAATAAAATAAAAAAAAAATAATAGAGAAAAATATTTTTTTCATTTTAAGTGTTTGTTTTTTTTAACAAAAGAGAAAAAAAATTTAGAATAGTTTTTTTTTTAGTTCTTCATAAATAAGTTTTGTTTTTAAATCTTTGAAAATTTTATATAGTTTTTGATTTTTTTGAAAATTGCAAAAATAAACACAAACCGGTTCACCCGGTTTGCTTTTAAAAAAAAGATAAATAAACAAACCGGCTTGAACCGGTTTGCATTTGTTTCAAACCGATTCCAGCCGGTTCGTACTTTTAAAACCCCCAAAATCGTAAAAATCGAGGCCTCCTCCATTTTACGCCTGAAACCTCTCCTCTTTCTCCTCTTTCCCCTCTTTCACTCTCGTTCCCTCTTTTCTCACCCTCCTCCACCAACACCGGGCCATTCCTTACCTACCTTCCCTTTCTCCCTCTTTCTCTGTCAAATCCGGCAACCGGCGGTGGTGGAGCTTCCTTCCGGCGACGGCAGCGGTGGTGGAGGTCGCCAGCTTCTTCCCTCAGATTCATTCACGGTGAGTGCTGAGTTCTTCTTTCCTTCTTCTTCTCCTACTTCTTCTCTTTCTTCTTCCTCTTCTTCTTCCTCTTCTTCTTCTTCCTCTGATCTTCTTTTCTTCTTCTTCTTCTTCCGATCTAATTTTTCTTCTTCTACTACTTCTTCTTCTTCAGCTTCGTTAATTGTTTTAATTGATTCTCCAGCTGTGTTGATTGTGAAAAACAGAATAAAAAATTTAAAACAGAAAAAAAAAAAATCAATAGTTGTGTTTCAGAATTTTTTTCTCTGTTCCTTGTCTGATTTGTATTTTGTGAAGTAGTTAGTTAGATCTGTATTTTAGTTTTATAAGTAGCTCATTAGTAGTTATTAAATCCTGTTTTTCATTCATCGCATAGAGTAAAGTTCTGTTTTCAGTTTTTTTTTCTTGTCTTTTAAGTAATTTTTTCTGTTTTGATAATTTTTTACTCTGAAATTCTTGTTTTGATCATTGTAATCTCCTATTAGCCTTTGAATTTTCGGTTATTCATACTTTGATTTCCTGTTTACTATCATCTTCTATTTTTCTGTTTTTTATTGTCATGAATTTCCTGTTTTTTTTTTATTTCCAGCATATTCATTGAATTTCTGTTAGTTCATGTTATTTTTTCTTCCTTCTTATGTTTTTCTTGCTTTAACATTACAGTTTACAGTTGCTTTTATTTTACAAATTAAATTTCTGTTTTTCATCTTCAGTGAAGTCTTGTTCTAATTTTTTTATTTCATGTTTTGTTTGCATTTGTTTTCCTGTTTTCTTTGAATCTTTGAGTACTGTTTTGTTTTGTTTTGTTTTTTTCAAATTACAGATTTCCTATTTTGTTGAATCGTTTCTAATTCATGTTGGTTTAATTCCTTTTCTTTTCTTATTGTCATTTCTTTCATTAAAATTCTGTGTAGTATTTTGTATTTTCTTACTGCATATGTGTGTTTCAAGTCTTGCTTTTCAGATTATAAGTATTCTTGTTTCATATTAATTCTTGTTCTTTATTCATCGTTTCTTGATTTTCATTGTTTTCAATTGTTTAGTTGTGTGTTTTCATTAGTTCATTTTCATATGTTTTGATAATTAGATTAGTAGTTAACTGAATTCTCTGTTTTGCTTTAACATGCTTTTGTAAGTAGCATTTAACTAGTTTAGTATAATTTTACTTCTATCTCTGGTACTGCTCGTGTTATTTTGACTTGTGCAGGATAGCACAGGACTGGAGCGGAAGCGATTACGTGACACGAAGTACGAAGAATAAAGTCTTTTTACTTTTTAGTTTAGATTTAGGAATTTAAGTGGGTTTGTAAATATTGCACTTTACGCCCTCTGCGAAGGGTATTCATTTGTTGTAATAGTTAGTTGTCTTTACTTTTCTTGAATATTTTACATTTCAAATCATTCGGCAATAAAGATTAGTTTAGATTTGTGTACTTGAATACGATATATTACCGTTCCCTGAGTTCGACCCGGTGTCATCCACTAGTGAGAACCGGTTTTTATTATTTGATGTCTGGTTTTCACAT